>NW_021939396.1:14094063-14269063 GCF_001715985.3 Manacus vitellinus
TGGGGCCCGCTAGTCTCCTTTATCTTTTTTTTCCACGACCGGTTGTGTTTTCTATCTGCAAATGGCAAACTTATCCAGTGCATTGATTGAGCTGTGGGAGTAAGTGATGAGCTGAAGTGGAGAGACGTCTCCCTTCCATCACTTCTCCGCCAGTGCGAGCACCTTGCCTGGCAGAGCAGGAGCCGAGATACTCCAGCACCCTTGGGGAACGGAGGCGACAAGTCCCCTCCGAGGGGAAAAGATTCTCTACTAAAAAGAGTGTAAGCTGTTTTGCGGACCATGCTGCCTTTACTGCTTTTACAGGACGCAGCGCATTTTGAATGTTGATGGAAACAGACAATAATTTAATACGCTTCAGGTTTTATTTAATCGAGTTCCATAAAGTCTCTCAAGGAACCATCAAACTCCTTTGCCATTCAGGCAGTCGTCTTCCACTCCACAACTGAATCCTATGGATGTTGGTGGCATCATGTTAACTTTCCTGTTAGTTTTGGGAAATGTCGAACATTTAGAGAAGACTGCCAGAGTTAAAAATGCAAGGGGCAGCAAAGGAAAGTAGTGGTAAGAGCCAGTTCCTGACGTGGACAAAATGAGAATAAAAGTTACAGTAGTCTTCTGAACTGCAGCCTGTGTTTGCCTCATGTTCACAAGCTGTGTATTAGGTTAGACAGCTCTCTCAGATATTCCACCAGAGTGACATTTAAATAAAACCCTCCAGAAGAGTGAGGATTTTTTTTTTTTTAAGTACTCTGGGTCTATGAGTAAATACAGGGCTTGTTTGAGAACATCAACTATTTCCTGTAAGTTGTGATGCTGACAAGACTGTCTGGAAATGATATCAACACTTTGAAAGATTTTTTTTTTCTTTTTTAACCACTGAATGAAAGTTTGTTAATAACATGGTGAAACCAAACAAGTGGAACCTTTCTCTGTAAAGAGGAAAAAAAGTATTTTTCTTTTTTCCTCTTGAATAATGTATACCTGCCTGAGGTTTGCCACATAATGCATCAGTGCCTATATACGAGTTTATCCTTAGACTGTGACAACAGAAGTCTGCTTCATCTTTTTAAAATCAAGGGAGATTAGATATGAGAAGAGTCCATAATCCACCCCGTTCTGTCCGATTATCAGGTTTGAAACTTTATCTGTTTGAAACTTTGCATATACGTAGTCACAACAAAGTAAGTAAAAGGCAAAGTTGCATCAGCTATTAAGTTTATATGTTTTGCCTGTGATTCTCTAAAACAGACTCTAAATAACACTGGGCAGTCTTTGCCTGAGAGAGGATGGCTTTTTTTTTTTTCTTTATTTCATAGTAATGTTAATAAAGGAAAAAAATGTAAATGACAGCTTCAGAGATCTGAGACTTCTTTAGGCATCAAACACGATGCAGCCAGGTTATCCTCTTATATTTTTAATGCAGTTTTAGTATAATTTATATGGTAGCTTTGTGGGTTGACTTACATTTTTATCAGTGGTAAATTCAGTAATATTTGACGAAACCCTAGCAGGATTATTTTCTATAATGTCTTGTCTGGCATTTGTACTAAACTTTCATAATGCACACTATTATCATGTATGGTCTGACTGACTGTAAAGAAGGTTATTATTCACATATCGTGATAGTTCACTAATAACAGCATAATACTAATTCTTGTGTGTGGGCTCAAGTGTCTGTGAGATGGAATTGTTGCCTGTCAAATCTGTGTATTCCAATCATTATATTTTAATGCTAGTTGAAACATCGGGGTTTATATTTTCAAAGCATTGTGCAAACAATGACTAATTACTTTCTGTTCATGCGAATTACCTCTTTTAGCACTTTATCAGGCAGTTGCTTTGAAATAAAACTATTTTACATTACAGTGTGAAAGAGTTAAAAAATTAGCAAAGACATTTAGGAAAAACCCAAAATTGTAATTACAAACAGGCAACTTTTGGTATGTATTTAAATTTTTCTTTTTATGTGGAACTTTCCTTCTAAGATTGGGGGGGGCGTATGTGTATGAATATTTATGTCTCTTACAAACGCTTGACGATATTTTAATGTAATACTCTTAATAGAAACATTCTCAGATCTTAACTGCAGCCACACTGGCAGTATCGCTTTAATAAAGGTTGTGGGTAACACCAAATGTAACATTGTGAGAAAGTTTATGGTTAAATATTTTTGAACACGATAGGCTGGGAATCTGACAACCCTTTTTGTTAGGTGAAAGTCAAGTGGAAATAAATTACAAATTTAATACAGTTTCAGTTAAAACAAACTGCCACCTGGTAGTAAAAGTATTGGCCTTGAACAGAAATATATTCTGATTAAGGTATTCTAACTGGTGTGTAAAATGAAGCCATTCATTCAATAAACTGACAACTTTCCAGTTGGTATTTGCCCTTGCTTAATTTAGTTCCCTCAACACAACTAGTGAGGTAGTCTGGGTCTGGTTTTGGCAGTCTTGGGTGACTGTAAACTCAGGTATATTTCTCCCAAATATTACATCTCACGAGTTAAAGAACAATTGGTTAAAAATAACAGCAGGCAGGTATGAGAGAGAGAGAAAAAAGTTTCTTTTCTGTTTCTGAAACTTTCTCAAGTTCTTACCTAGGAAGAAAACAATGCTATTTTCAAATACTCGTGATTAATACTATAACCAGCGTGGTCTGCACCCATCTATTGTATAAATACCATTGCCTGTTGACCTTTGGATACATTAATTACAGCATATCTGGTCTAGGTTCTATTATTTTTGTCTGTCCAGAAGATAAATAAAAGTGCCCTTTCCAGTCCTCCTGGAGAAGGAGAAGAACTTTTTTTTTTGGTATTGTCATGAATTATGGAGTTCTTTTTCCTACCCTGTGCCAATGAAGTTCTCTTTTGACTTTAAAAAGATAAACCCGCATCCAAAGAGAGAATATTTGATTATTTTAAAACTGTTTTCACTTCAGTTTTTACGGCACATACAAACTCTCTGGGCTTTGCTTTTTTTGGATTGTCTGTTTGCTAATTAAAAGAAAAACACAATGAGTTATATCAGATGATGTGAAGGATTAAAGTACAATTACACCATTAAATAGTAAATGTTTACAAGGGCAAGATACGCAGCTACACTTTTCAGATTATGCTTATTATTCACTTCTTGATGCTGTTTTGCACCTAATCAATAAAGGGCCTTCCAGAACGTGGCTCCTTCGCCAGTTGTATACGTGCCCAGAACGTAAGAAACGCTGCTGGGGCAGAGGAGCGCGGGGAGGGGAGAGAAGCGCTGGCATATTATTCTGACTTCTTGTCATGCAGACCAAGGCTCAAACGTAACACACAGCAATGAGAGGATAGCTACCCTGGTCTAGATTTAAGTCCCCAGTGGACATTTTGTCACACACCAAAAGCGTTGCACAACTGAACGCCACTCCACTTGATGTGTTGTCCGGAGTCAGAGGAGTCTCTGATTTGGCATCACGGGGTTTAGAAGACTGTGATTTAGTTGAACCGGCGCAGCTGTGTGTAAGAAACTTTTTTTAATAGCCATTATGTTTTTTTCATGTTCTGTGCTATCTGATTCTTGTTTTCTAGTACCTTTAAAGTGGTTCTTTAAAATTTAATAATAACACCACTGGTGAAAAATACATCTAAAATTTGGTAGAGCTTGCTAATCCTTCTATCAATGTTTTTTATTATGGTCCTAGTGCATTAACTGAGGAATCTTACTCCTGCTGTGGATCTCTGTATGTGGATTTAGTAAACCTATAGAGAAAAAATTCTCCCATTAAATCCCATAGCTGCCACGAGTGGCACTTACGTAGGACGTTTCTACAGAACCTAGTTGGTTCCATCCCGTAAAGTTCGGTGGAACTTTTGCATGATTGTAGGGGATGTGTGTGAGTACAGCAGCTACAAAAAGATTATTTCTGCCTTGAAAATAGGGTTATTTTGAATTGCAAAGTTTTGTCCTAGTAGTAATTTTTACTTTCTTAGCTTCAGTTGATGCATGTCTAATTTCTCATAAGTCTGCTTTACTTCCAAGCTCAGATCCTCTTTTCTTTTTTCCCTTAAATTTATTTTAAAATATTTAATTTTTAAAATGTTACTACCCCTTTAAAAACCTGTAATAAATGCTTTACAAGTGGCTAGACACCTTCCCTGGTGGTTTAATTTATACAAGCAGGAAACTTTCTCTCCTTCTTTCTCTCTCTCTCTTTCTTGTTTTCTTTAAACCAACTGACGTAATGCCAAACTTTGCTTTAAAAGAACAGACAGAAGTAATTGGTAGCTTTTAACTTTTAATAATGTTCTGGATTGGTTTTAGTGGCCAAACTGCAATTTTTTTAAATTTCAAGTAAAAACGGGCTTGTGGCCTGAGGAAGAAAGGCCCTGTTGATGCAGTTATTTTTATTCTTGTTTTTCAATCTGTTATTAAAAATCTTTCCTGCTGAGCTCTGCTGGATTTCTCCAATTGCTCTTTGTGATGGCTGGTGCATTTCAGGTTACGGTAACTTAAACTGTTTTCTGATTTTTATTTTTTCTAATCCTATGGACATTTTGAGATGCTTTATCCTTTCTTTTTGTGTTTGTTTTTATTTGATTCCCTCCAGCATTCCTTTTCTCTCGCCCAGCACCTGACTCTTTCTTTTGGAGAAACAATTTATTTTCATTCAGACAGGAATAGTATGTTAAGCATACCTTTGTGGTATGAATATTATTTTCCTAGTATGAGAGTATTCCACACCTGTTAGTGACGCCGATTGGGAAGATATTCACTACCCATTGCAGAAGACCTGAGAGATCCTATCTTTTGGAGTGTCCACTTTCTGTGTGCTCTCCACCCCATGTCTTAAAGCTAAACCAGGTTTTAAAACATATTTAGTAATAGTTTCGAGTGATCTATATCTATTTGTATTAAGTTGATATTAGAAACAAGAAAACCTAACAAAAGGATTTTTTTTTTTAATTAACTTTACTTAAAAAAATCCAGTCTACACACTTTTCTTTCTTGATTTCTTTGTTTTGTTTAGGGTTTTCTGGATCATTTCCTTAATTTCTCTTCTACGTCTGCTGGGGTTTTAAACACAGGCAAACTTTCTGCTGTAAAAGACAGAGTTGGGCAATAGACTTTCTTGACGAAGTTGACGTCAGGACGACTTCATAACTTGGCAAGTAGGGAAATTGTTCAAAGACTGAGTTGGCTTGTGCCAGTTTTCCCTTCCTTTAGGGGAGACACTCCACCCAGTAGGAGGTTACCCCACCCAATGTGGAGAGCTATAATTCAGTGGCAACACTTTAAATGTCAATCCTCCCTAGGGTTTAAACCCCAGACTTGTCTTGCCTCAATCTTTATATTTAATCTAACATTCAATCTGTTGAAGTAACATCTCATCTTCATAAGCACTTTTGGGGCCTGATCCTGCAATTCTCATTCTTGAAAAATACTCACTGATGTCAGGGGGTCTTTCGGATTCAGTGAAAGCTGCAGTATTGGCCTCTGCAGAGTTATGTGTGTCTCTGTCTGTCTGTAAGTGAGATTGTGTCTGCCTGATGAATACTGTATAATCTGTGTTGTTAAAGATGAAATTGTAAAATACTTCTTTTGCAGTCTTAAAAATCTGAAGAAGTCCCAGAGTCGTAATGCTGTAAAACACATTTTCCTCAATAAAAAGTGTACTTATTTTTAATTAAGAATTTTCCCAGGTTAAAACATGAGTTAAAAAAGGTCCAACTATCAAAAATTTAAGGTATTTCTGCCATTTTTTCCCTGTATTTCTCTATATCATGCTGTAGACATATTTTTAAATGCTGCTTTTGGCAATTTTTTCATCTCTTATGGAAAACGAAAATCGCAGCCTGTAGCTTAGTGCCCACAGTAGGCATTGGAGTACTTAGATAATACTGAGAATGCCCAAGGAAAAATTTGGTTTTGGGGTATTGTCAAAGTCAACATGTAATTTTTATAGCTACATTTTAATTCATTGTGGTGTCTGTTCTCAAGCATCCTTTTTGGATCCCCCCCCTACATTTAGCAAGGTTGACAATGCAGGAGGGAATGTATAATTTGATATTGCAAAAATATTACAGAAAAATCGCTGATGCGTTCATCTCTGTATTTTGAAAATATTCCAGCATTTTTTGTTTACTGATATATCTGTGAAAAAGAGTCTGTAAAAGATGATGTTAAAAATCATCAATGTGCGTATGTTTCTCAGCAAGATTTACTTAAACGGTGTTCTTCGGTTTTGCCTCAAACCATTTCAAGCCATCTCTGATCCAAGAATGTACCAGTTCTTGGTTCCTGGAAGATTAAGCGTGACAGTTTCTATTATATAATGAACAGCAGTATTGTTTGAACAAAGGTAACATATTTTGATTTGTGTACCTTTTTTTGGCAGCTGGCACTAGTGTAGGTCTAAAATGAGTGGTGATCTAACAGTGTAAATATCTGAATGTTCTTGAAACACACGGTATAGATGTAATGTGTTTAAATCATTGAATCTATCTACCTATATTATATAGAATGTGTATATATGTGTATATACAAAGCCGTAAATGGTGTGTTCTGCTATCTGTAGCCTTCAAATGTGTATCCGTTGGGTATTCCTGACCTACTTTGCAAAGTCTGCAAGTCTAAAGTACATACTGAAACTTAAAAAATTAAACATACAGCTTGGTGTTTCACAAAAAAAAAAAGATAAAAAAGCAGGGGAATTTTTGCTAGTAGTTAATTAAAAAAAAAAAAAGACATAATCTGCCTAGCCAAATGCCTTGCAGACTGCTTTTGGATATCCAGTGACTTTACAGGGATTATTTTAAAAACAAAATCTCAATTTATCTTAAAGAAGTTTGAAGTAGATACTGAAGTTAAGTATCGCCTAAAATTCCTATGTTCAGATGTGGTTTAATGGAAGTTAAATGAGTTAGGATAAAGCAATTTTCTTTGGGGGTAGAACGTTTTCAGTGTTTCCAACATACGAGTCTTCTTGACTTACTCACATGCCACTCTTCAGGCAAATGCTGTGAGTTATGTGAAACATCATCCAAAACTTACCATGCAGATGAAATGTTGCTTCATGAATTCAATTAACGAAAGAAAGATAACTCCAATTTCAGTTTCCTAACCTGAATGTAGTTTGCTTTTCTATTTAGTGTTCTCATTGTTAGGCATATCAAATACACTCACCAGACGTAGGCCAGCTGCAGTTGCAGAGTAAAAACCAAAAATGCAATACATGTTGATTGTTGCTGAACCTTCTTCTCCTGCACAAATAGATATGGACACGCACGCACACACATGAGTAATAAACCTTGCCCCAAACACCTGAGGCAAAAGCTTGTGAAAATAGATAAGCCTTGCCTTGTGCCTTGTAGGTAAACCATATCTGCCTCTGCTAGAGAAATGGAAGAGGGGAACTCTTGAGCAAAGGCTGCCTGCCCGCGTTGCCCTGCACCCAGCTCTAAATGCTCAGGTCTGGGGGCTGTCAGTAAAAATCCCACCTCTCTTTTTAGCTGTGACAGTGGTAGGAAGGAAGAAAAACAGTAAGTCAGGTTTCCCATCTACTGTATATACTGTTTTCTGTCTTTGGCCTGCTACAGACATCTGAAATTTATGCCATCCAATTAGTCTCCTTCTATGTTCTTCAGTTCTGGAGTTTTCTTTAGAGCTGAATTCCTGTTTGCATGTTGCGTCTGTCGTGAAAAAAATAATAGTGTGATGGATTAAATTAATCCTGTCATAGTTGTTTGAGCATACTGTAGGAATGTAAATAATTTTGTGGCATTGAGTTCATGTTTCCAGTCTTATGGGGGGTAAGATCAAAAGTTATCAACAACATGTATCTGAGTCATTCAGCTACAATAAATCTTCTAACAAATACCCACCCTTTGCACACCCAGAGATACTCTCCAAGACTGTTGAAACTCTGCACACACCTGTATCTTATGTGTAAGTCCATGTGCATGACTAGTAGATGTATCTTCAACTAAAACCAGATAGTATGCTAGGCTACAGCAGCCACAATCAAAGGAGTCCATGGACAAAAAGTTTGATTGCCATTTGATTGCAGCTGGCTGTGTGGCCTTCAAGGTTGTCTTCTCCCTGAAAAAAAGTCCTGAGGAATCATTAGTTGAAAAGAAATGTGGGGTATGGCACTGCCTCCAGCTCTGCCACAATTCAGGATACAAAGCATTAAGTGCTTCATCGATATCAGGTCAGAAGTGATCTTGCATAATCCACTTTTATCTAGGTATCGTTCTGTCATATGTAAAGTATGCTCTGCCTCGTTGTCTCTGTTACTCTGTCCGTTTCTCACTCATGCATATCGCTCTCCCTTTGGCTGCTACGCGCACATACGTTCATTCTAAAAATACATGGAAATGGAAGTCCATCTGTGTTGCATAATTTTTTTACAAAAACACCAGTGTTTGTATTGTTCTTTCTCTGAGCCCTTAATGAGTTTAAAGAATTTAATGTGACTTAATGAGGGTTCTTATTCTGCTTCTGACACAGACACTAATGAAGGAAAAGTAGAACAAATTGAAAACCAACTTTTACTTGCTCCTTTCACGATGTCATCAAATGCAGGATGTTACAACTCCTGGAAAAATTTACAAATCTAGGCAAGAATGCATTTTGCATCACTGTCTTTCAGTTGTTTGTGACATGAAGTTAGCAGCAAAACAAAGCTTAGCGTAACTTGATTTTTTTTTTTTTAAATGTTTAGGATGGTTTGATCTTTTGGCAAATGCTTTTTGGAAAAGTGAATCTAACCTTCTTTGCCGGTCAACCTGAGAGAAACTTAGATATGACTGAAGATTGATTAAACCCCTCTGATTATGGCCCTGATCTCCCCCTGTACTTGGAAGGGACAAAACTTCTGCTCTAGATCTTCATCTAGAGTAAGATCCCATAGTCATTGGGAGACTTTGCAATTCTGTTTCAGCTTACTGAGTGGGAAATGCAACTTTTGGGGCTTCATGTTACATTTACTAGAGTTAGGCACTTTGCATCTGTTTCCTTGGACAAAGGACACAGTAACAACGTTTGTAAGATTCCACCTTGCTCTTCTGCTGCCCCACTCAAGATGGTCGAGTATTTCACTGCGTGAAGCTGCCCTTCATCTGGACCTCAGTTTGGTCCAGCTTTAACAGTGATTATTGTGGTTTGAAAACAGTTCATTTCCCAAAGCAGAATGAAAATAAATAGTAGGTTTAGGAAGTGCACTTGCTTCTGAGCCCTGCTGCTACTCACAGGCTTCATGGCCATGCTTTCATCTTGTCCTCACCAAATTCTCTCTGAAAGGCTTCTGGAAATAGCAGTGGAATGACTGAAGCCCCAGTACCACAAGTATATCCGTGGAAGCAGGCTTCAATGCCCTCACCAGGTTGCATGCCATGTGATGGGCAATCAGGGTATTTTTGTCAGGCCATGGGAAGCAGTGACTTTCATCATCCACAGAATGTGCTTTTGATGTAGCCAAACTGCAGAAAGTTGCAGCATAGTAAAGAAAATGTTTTTCTATACCATCTGATTTTTTTCAGCAGTTGTTAATATTTTTGATATTATCAGATAAATTGCACAGTGGTGTGATTTCTTAGGTTGATGTTAACCCTTGGCTCTTCTGTGATTCATTTTTTGGCTTAGCATTTTAATTTTTCACAATTAGTTGTTGGCTTCATATTTTTTGACTGCAACATGAAATAGTTAAAAAATTAATAAGAATTTGAATTGAAAATATGGGCATTTTTGACCAACTTTCTTGAACATTTTCATGCAAAGAGAAAAAGAAAGTAACTTGTTTGGTTGGTTTTTATGTACGTATATATATGTGTTTGTGGTTTGTTTTTTTTTAATAAAGGTTTGTATAATTTGGTAGTTCAACAAACATGAGTATATTCTGAAAATATTTCTCACAAATGACAGATCTGAGTTGATAGCTTGTAGGCAGACAGAGTCTAGAGCTGCAAAACTATTTTCTGGTGTTTTAAAACCATTGGAAAGTAAGATTTATTGGACCTTAAATATCCCAGTGGTGCAAATTTATTTGGTGTTCATGGCAGTCTCAGCTTAACTTTCCTTGGAGATTTGTTGTGGTACTGCATTATCTAAGGAACATTTAAAATGGGTTTGTCTAGGTTTTTTTCCTTCAGTCGTTTCTCAATTTTTATTTGAGCATGTGAAAATCTTTACTAACAAAGATGACCTAGCAGCTCTGCTGAACTTTCTAAAGCAAAACATTTTACCTGAATAGGACAAAATTAAGAATCTGAAAAGCTGGCATTTTAAAAGATTTTTGTTTCAATCATGGTGTGTGACTGCGGCTAGTTGTCAATGGGAAAGAGCTTAAAAAATAGTTACAGGAGAAAGAAGCAGCAGCTGTGGAATTTATTTTATTGGGTGAAAGGAGACTCATGGTTAAGCAAGTTTTACCTTCCTGGGTCTTCAGAATTTAATGCCCAAAAGACACATACCTGAATAGAAAGAGAACTAGGATATTGTAAAATCCACTATGACATGAAGTATTCTCGCTACATATGAATACCATTTATTTATTTTTTCTCTCCAGCAAACTGTAACTTCCTCTGTCTTGTCAGAAGGAATTTCAGATGTGACCGTACCAGAGTAATGGTGCCATAAACACTGCAGTCCTCACCTGTAGCTCTGTGCAGTGCAATGGTCTGGGATAGTTTTCACTGGGTTTCTGTGCTTCTTTCAGTCCGGAATGGGACTGCATTGACTTTACTTTTGCAGAAAAAGTACATTTTCTTGGACATTTCTTCAAAATGCAGTACTCGAGAGAAGGAAGGGCAAGGAAAATGGAGAGAGTGCTCTGATATATGAGCTGAGATTATGGATGTTGTAATGCCATTTTTTTGTAGGACTGTAGAAAAATCACATTGGGACCAAAGTTCCTGTGGATTACCATGTGATATTTATTACCATTTTCCTGTGTTTTCCCTGGTTAGGATCTAATCCTTCAGTGTCTGTAGCTACGTGGAGTTAAGAATTTGTCCATTCAGAGAGGAAAACCTGACTAGCTATGGGATTTCACTGTTTCACTACCTGTATTTATTTATTCCCCCTTTCTAAAATTTCTGAGAGTGAGGAGACTGAGAGTGGAAGGAAGAGACGGAGGATAGGTAAACTGAGTGCGTAGCAGGGGCACGTATCTGCTCAGTAAATAGTGTTTACTGATTACTGTTTACTGTCAAGCAGATTACTGCAGTTATATTTCTGTGAAGCAACCTGCACGCAGGCAGTGTGAAGGAATGAAGCGAAGTCGTGTGCAATTCTGAGGTAACTAAAAGACGTGCTTGTGACATACTCGTAGCAAAAGCCATTTTCTGTTGCCCGGTACCCTCCTCGAATGCTATAATTTTGTGAGTGACACATTCGATTATGAGCAACCATCAAAACACTCATATGCATCTTGTTTGGAGGAAGAATGTGCTTGAATTAAATGTTTGCAGGTCAGAGAAATATGTTGATTTGTTCTTTTAATTTGCTCATCAGCTTCCTGCCCTTTTCCAATTTGTTTGATAGTTATTCAGTTTTGGAGTTTCTTTAAAGGAGATGATAACGTATACACCTTTGCATTCCTTACTCGGGCAGAGCTTCCATTTGCTTCCTTGGAAGAGTTGTTCTGTGCTAAAGCTGCGCCCGCTTTTGCCTTGATATGGATAGGATTTGGTTAGTATAGGGGTCCCCTCATACTGAAAGCTCCCTTACTGTGATGAATTTGTAGCTTCCTTGGGGATGAGATTTTCAATCTGATTTTTCAATCCCTTCTGTCAGGTTTTAGGAAACAGTATGAACTGTCTTACTAGAGCTGGCAGTAAGGGAAAGGAATGGAATCTGGGCACATGTTACCTCTGTGTTAGGGGGAATAAGGTATAAAAAGCCTATGCTGAGCTTGCCTGTTAATTTTTTGGTTATTGTCTTCTCATGATGGAATATGCACATAGAAAAAACACAGAAGGTAATGTTTACTTTTTGGATGCTTTATCGTCAAACATAGAGAACTGACAGTTTCATGGTTAAGTGCCTAAAGTTGTTTTTGGCTTTGCAGTTGTTGAATTAATCACTGCAAAGCTAACTAATTGTGTACCTTTTAAAGCTTCTCTCCCTACCCTTTTAATGAAAGGGAGATATTTTGCTCTT
Organism: Manacus vitellinus; assembly: GCF_001715985.3. NCBI lineage: Eukaryota > Metazoa > Chordata > Aves > Passeriformes > Pipridae > Manacus > Manacus vitellinus. Next base: position 14,106,204 of record NW_021939396.1, read on the forward strand.
TCTGACTTTGGAGTCAGGCTATCCCATTAACTATTACCAGCAAGCTCTTCAGCTTTTACTTTCTTGAGCTACCTCAGGAGGCATTCTTCTAGTAGATGGTGAATTTACTTACTGATCCAGTTATTTATAGCCTTCAGTGCCCATGCTATAGAATGAGCAAAGTGTTTTAAAAAGTTTTTTAAAACACTTTTTACAATTGTATGGAAAACTCTGGCTCCTTAATTCTGAGTTTACAGATGGTACTACTGCTACTGTTTTGATTTGTGAGACATTATCTTGGTGTCTTACTGAGATGTTTCATAGCCAGAATTTACAGTTTCAGTGGTTTTTTATTGTCTTTTAATTTTTTTTCCTCCTTAAATGTTAGACATGGACAAAAATGACAAGAATTTCATCTTTATAGTGAGCTGTTCATCAGAGCTTATAGAACTGCAGGCTAGTTAAACTCCTTGGTTTCACAAAAGACGAAAAAGTCATTGCAAAGATTAGCTTAATTTCTGGCAATAATTTTACTAAGGGAAAGACAGAATCAAAGGATGAATAGACAAAGTTGGGATTTTTTTTCTGAGGCTGTGTAAGCTTTTTTCTTTTTAATAAAAAATTAATGTAAAATTCAGTGTTTCCCACAAGATCACCTTCACAGATTTAGCATAAAGAAAGTGCATTTGAATTCAAAGACACTGGAACATTTCTTAAGGCTTTGAAAGCAGTAATCCAACAGGTATATAAAGCTGTAATGATAAATATGATGATTTTTTGTATCTAGTGTTGTTAAAATACATGGTTTATTTTACTGCATGTTCAGATTAATGCTATTTATTTAAGATATCCAATTTATTCTGCATTTTAAATACAAGTCTCCTGGCTTCTTAGTTTGCTTTTTTTATGTCAGCTGGCTCATTTCAACTCAAACAAAGGTTTCACTTCAAGAACGTTTTATAATTTAAAAAGAACCTCTAATTGCAGTTGGAAATTTTGTATATATAACTAAACTAACAAGTCTGTGTATTGTATGGGAGAGGCTCTAGCGATATTATTTATCTTAGGGTCCACATTATTTGAAGACAGGACTAATGACAGTGAATCATGCACACTGTATATTAATGTAGTGCACTTTCAGCACTATATAAATAGTATTGTAAATACACACCTGCAGAGTGTCTGCAGTTATATGGTCATTGCACAGAGTCTCTCTGTGCTCTCCTAATATATATCCAGTATATATCTCTGTGTGTATCACATCTTGCTAACCAAGGCAGCATACTGCATCTGCTGTTCCTCTCAAGAAGGTGTCTATAAAATGAACACTGTGAAACCAGAATTTTGGGATAGCTTTAAGCAGAACACATGGGCATACTGTTACTTGGTCTTTTCATACCTGCCCCGTCCTTTTCCCTGCACAGGGTTAGCTGCACAAGATGAGCAGGGTGTTGATCCAAAATGTAGGCTGGTCCTCTGAGTGGGGCAGAAGACAAGGTGTGACTTCAATCAGTGGGAGGTTTCTTAGCTTCCCAAAGAGGGATGTAGTGAAAAACTAGTCAGAAAAAGCCATTATTTCTATCAAAAGTCTAAAAATGTGTCAGCTACACTAGCAGCAGGTTCTTTAGTTGTCATCCACTGCAGCAGCAGGGCCCTCGTCCTAAACTTTTCCTTTATTTCAGCAAGCAGCCTCGCCAATGCCGTCAGTTCCCCTGTGGTGTTTGCATACACATATTCAGGGTAGCCCAAAATCTAAATATGTGTTGCTGGGTGCCTGCGGTAGCTGAGGCTCTTTCCCTCCACTGCATCTTGGAGCCTGTTCAAGCCCGTGGTAGAAATCCTGGGCTCACAGGGCCCAATCCTCCCATGGGGGTAGAGAGGCTGCTGGCTCAGGGGAGACCACTGTGTCCCCTGGCCACCTCTGCAGGGGTGGCTCTTCACCCTGACCAGCACCTGCCCTTTTGTGGTGACCCTATGGTGTCCTTTGAGCAACTCAGGCTGGCTGCCATCCCAGGGATGCTCCTTTGGGTTTGCCAGTGGCAGCTACCATGCATCTGGGAGCATGGCTGGGAGCTGGATGCTCAGGTGCCTATTGGATGTGCAAAGTTGGGGCGAGTGCCAGATTTGGGTCCCCCACCCTGTCTGCAGCAGGGCATGCAGGTGGACCCCATGTTTTGGGCTGCAGCTGCTGATGTCCTTGCTGTCTCTGGGGAGGAAGAGGAGCCCCTGTCTAGCACGCAGAATGGTGGAGGACAGGAGGTAGAGAGGCACCTCCTTTTTAAAAGGAGTTGTTTTTTTTTCTCACCCCTGTTCTTTATTCATAAACCTAACGCAGTTCCACAATTCCCAGACATGTAAAGCTGCAGGGCTTTTTTTGTTTTGTTTAAATCTTTCTGAACCAGCCAAATTTCTGAGGTTGGCACGAGGTGCAGCCAGTACCCATGGCCTTCCAGGGCTTGCTTGGTCTAGAAGTCTGCAGATGTTTTCTGCTGGATCTGGCTCTTAATGAACAAAAAAGATTTTGGCGTGCTTATTTATTTATTTTCAAGGGGAAAATGTGGTTTAAAACGTTGATAATTATGTTTTACATGAACTATTTTATGTGACTGGGAAAATGAATGCTCATCAATTTAAAAAAAATTTTCTTTATTCATAAAGCATTCATATTTAAAGTGATCTGTCTTTTTTTTTTTTCCCCCTCCCCTCTTTAATGAAAACAGGGTTTGAGGAGTATTACAAATAATTATGTTTTTTAATTACATATAGTTCTGCATCAGAGTTCTTGAAGACAGCCCACTGTGATCCTCTGGTGAAAATACCAGGGCTTTTCAAAAGCTTTATAATTATCTGTTCTCACTGCTCCTCTCTGCAATATACACAGAGTAACTGAAAAAAGAAAAAAAGTAAAATCCAGGAGGGGTCCACCTACAGATGTGCATAGATCAGGCACATACTTCTCATTCAGAATGATTATTTTTCTTTTGCAGCCATCAGGTAGTACTTCCCACCGTCAAAACCCAGCTTGCTCGCTCTTTCAGAGGGAATACTTATCTCAAAGCTGCTGTGCATTTTAATCAAGGTTCCCAGAGTATTTTACAAGCAGTAATTGCCTCTTAAGGACAGGATGAAGTATTATACCCATTGTACTGATGGGTGAGCCAGGGCACAGGGAATCTAAATAACTGCAGTGTTAGTGAGCCAGTGGCAAATCTGTGACCAGAGCTTTGGTGCCTTCACTCCTGGTGCTGCTAAGATAACTCCCCCTCAACCCACCAGTTTTCCTCTATTTTTTTAAATCAAAAATTTCAGACATTGACTTTTTTTGTTTATATGGCAAATGCTCTACTTGCTCTTAAGTTCATGTAAACCTGCGTGTGAACATGCTTTTGTTTTACATGTTTGCAAAGCGTGAAGGCCTATGTGGTGGGACTTCCTTTGAATTCTGAACCTTATGCTTTGCTGTTGCCCTCTGTGGCTCCAGTAAGCCACTGGATCATCCCCAGAATAGCTCCTGTGGCGTCTATTACTGATGTATCACTGTGCTGTGAGTGACATAAAGAATTCCACTTTTCAGCACAACAGTTCACTCACTAAATGATTCCCCAGCATGATACTTGCTCTGTCTTGTATTTAATTATCTTGTAATTATCAAAGCAGTAATGAAGTTGTGCATAAGAAGTGTATGGATCAATAAAAACAACTCAAAATTATGAAGGAGCTGACAGGCTGAGCCTAGACGTTCTTTGGATGTTAGTTTCCATTTTTATGAAAAACTTTTGTCTTACTTTTTTAAACAACACCAAAAAAAAGGATTTAAAGTTCTTATTGTTTATTCCAAGCTGATGATAATCACGCATAGATTCTTAGTGCTTTGCGAGAGGCAGTGTGAGTGCTAATGAAAGTTTGTATTGGAGTGGTCCCTAAGAATATGATCATTGTTACAGATTTATTAACACCATGAAAGATTTCCTGTCCTTAAAAGTCTGCCAGTAAACGTCATAATCCTGAGTGGGCAGAGCCATGTGGTAGGTTTGACTGAGTCCCTTTGACAATTATATCATTTATTTAACTGTCTATCTTTAGAAGTTGGGAGGCTAACCTTTGGTTTCAGAGGCATGCTGAAACTCTCGCGCTGCATGCATGGCGAGGGCAATGGAATACCAGAGTGCTCACTTGCCTTTAACTACTAAATAGTGTGGTTGCACATGACACAACAAGAACAGAGGTATAATCCTGCCCTGTGAAGCAGGTCACATGTTTCAGGTTCTCTCTGTAATGTATGCAAAGTAGCTGCTTAAATCATTACAAGTGTGTAAATCATCTTCTTCATAAACAATACCATCAAGGTAGAGTCAGGCAACATGTCTCTTATGGGTTGACTGGAGCTGGAATTTCTTTCAGATGTTGAGGAGGTACGTCAATGCATGTGAAGCAGATTTGTTGCTGCAGTGTGGTCTCTGCGATGTTTTGGATTTATAAGAGGAATATTGCTAAGGCTGCCTTCTTCACATTGAAGTGCAGTGAAAGGAGGAGGATGTGAATGAGGTAAATGTGCAGCCTATTGATCCAAGGCTTCCATGAAAAATTTACTCTTTCCTTTTCCTCTGACTTTGTAAGTCACGCAACAGATAACCATTTATTTCTCTGCATAAGTTTAGTAAGTATTCGGAGCTCCTGTTCCTATGTCTGTCGTGCATTTAGGAGGAAAAGATTTGTTGAGCAGTATGTTAAGACTCCTAACTTCTGTTTTATCCATCATTTCCCTGCATAGGTTACGATACTGGTTTTTTTTCTGTCTTTCTTTAACATGCCGATGTACTTTCTGTAACTCCTAAGTAACACTCCACACCTCTTTAAAGCAAAGCTGACTAGTTCAGTGGTGAGTGAAACTGAAAGCGAGACCTAATCTTAAGAACCCTGCTGTACTTCTACATAAAGTATAAATAAGTATAAATACGTGCCATTATTATTTATTATTATTATTATTATTGGACTTTGTATTTTCTTTGGGGGGCAGAGTGGAGAGAGGTAGGTACACTGTATCATCACCTCCCCACCCCCAAATTTTGTATTTTGAATCACTTTAAATAGTTGTTTGGGATGTCTTTATTACGGTGAATCATGTTTTTAATATCTGTTTTAAACACGTGTGGTGAGTTCATACTATGGTGATGGAACCTTCTTTCATTTGTTAACATGCAGCATATAAAATGCCCCTGCTTTATAAACACAGGTAGACCGTCTATGCAGAAATCCTTCCCTTCAAATGTGTAAGGGTCAGATAGTTTTGCTTTAAACGTGAATGCAGAGATGATGACTCCATAAACGCAGTATATTCTCCTTTTACTCAGAGATACTCTGTCTCTGAGTTACAATTTTCCAACATGAATTTTAGAATAGATCTCAGTGAAACTGCACTGGTAGGTGTACTTATAAGACTGGCAAGATGCTGGCAGCAGCCATCTGGTCTATAAGCGCTACTGGAACATCAGTTTTCCTACTTCCTATATCTGTGCTGTGTCCTTGGGTGGTGGGAAGAAAAACACGACCAGCACTCATCAACTTTAAGCACAAATGGAAACAAAGCTAAAGAGCAGGGGCATCCCCAATGCATTGGCAATTTGCTGAGCGCCTGCGGGCTGCATCTCATTTGCATTGAAAATACGGAGATTGCTCCTGCCTTTATCTTGGCCGGGGGACCTGGCTGATGGGGGCAACAGGGCTCAGTACGGCATGTTTTTACCTGGATCCCAGTGGTTTGAGTCTGGCGGGAGCGCCGCGGGACGGGACATGCCGCTGCTCGAGGGGCAACCGCCCCCGGCCCCGTCCTACCCAGCCCCGCGCTGGCACCCCCGACCTGCCGGCGTCGGGGGGTTACGGGACCCGGCTGCTCTCCGCCGGTGCTTTTCCATCCGGGCCTGCTGCTCTGCTCGATGTGAAGCTCTACAGAGGGCCGGGGGAGCCAGTGCCTCGCACAGAAACCCTTTTGTGTGTTTTTTTTTTTTAACCAGTTTATTAATGAAAGACAAATTAAAAAAAAAAATCCATCTTGTGCTTTTTCAATAGAGATAACTGTTATCTCTTATTAAAGTCTACGTAAGTGTAAGTAATTGCCTGCACTTGGCTCTGGTACAGTGGAAAAGCTGTGATCAGCAAACCCGCATTGTATTGGGCATGTAAGGGGAAGTTATCGGATGATATGGGACGTGTTGGCCTTAATGCCTGTCCTGCCTCCCCTGCCTCGTTTACTTTCTCTGGAAGTCTTAAAAGGCTTCGTAACAGTGCCTTGTAAGGGGGCGGGGAGTGGGTACCGCGCTGACTTTGAGCGACTAAAGTTTTGCTGGGATCGCAGTTAAAAAAAGAGAAGAAAAGAAACAGAATCCCGGCTGTGCTGCGGTGTCAGTCCGGCAGCTTTTGTTCAGCGCTGAAGTTCTGGGCCCGTGTCGCGAATGAACATCACCGACGAGCGCCGGCGGGCGCGGGGCGGCTCCCGCTGCTCTGCTGCCGCCGGACTGCGCGGGGAGGGAAGGAACCGGGGCTTCTCCTTCCCGCCCGGCTCCCGGCACCCCCAACAGCGCGTTTGGCGAGAGCTGAAAGTTCCGAGTGAGCCTGTGTGAGTGTGTCGGGGGTGCAGGGCTGCAGGTCACGTTTGCAGTCGCATGAAGCGCCGCGCAGCCGCCTCTCGCGTGTGTGTGTCCGTGTGCCAGCGCTGGCTGCCTTATCGCAGGAAGTGTTGCGGAAAGCAGTTGCTCCCTCTCTCCCTGCTCGGTTCCCAGAACGCGGTGATTAACCACTCTTCCCCCCCGCGCTGTCACTCAAGTGCTGGGCAAAAACCAGCAGTCACGGCTGTCCCGCTCCAGCTTCAGGATAATCCTCTCTCTCTCTTCTCTCTCTCTTCTCTCTCCCTCTCTCTTTTTTTTTTTCCTTCTTAAATAAACTTAGATAAAGCCATTAGAATGGATATGGTCTTTTTTTTTTCCTTTGCCCTTCCTTCTGAACGCCTTTATATGTACATATATGCACATATACATGAAACATAATTTTTTTATACCGTAACTGTATATTGGATATTTATACTAATACTGTATATTACAAATAATAGTTGTGTGTACATAAACTCCAAAATTCTGTTCTGCATTCTGTAGTGGTAAGCCTGACCTGAAGCAAGTGCAGCTTTTGCTGTTCATAGACTGGCCCTTTCTGGGACATCTTTGGAAATCACTTTGTTGTCCACAGCTTCTGGGTACGTTATTATAAGGAGGATGTGAGCCTGGTCAGTTTGCATGGAAAGAACTCCAAATCCCAACAGGCTAGATTGAGAAGTAGATACCAGGATAGTTCATTAAAAATCCTGTCTTAAACTGGTATTTTTCACTTGTACTATTTAAAACTCATGAAATGGAGGTCTTCAGATATTTGCATGCTAAGATACTGTGTAGTATCTCGACATATAAAACAAGTATTCCAAGAAGCATTCCCTTTTGGAAAATTAATCCTTTAATATATTTGTTTCCAGATTGTGGTCTGCAGACACATATAATCATGGTATGATACTGATCTGCAGTATCATATAATCCATTTAGAGATTTTAATTAAAAGTTTGATGTGAAGGCTGCATAGTAGTTCCCTGTTACGTTTGAAGTTTGACAGTGGTCCATGATCCAAAAATTTAGGAATGTTCATTCAGGAGAATTACGGTCCTAGATCATTACATTTTGCTTTCATTTCATCCTGTAATTTTTTTCTCTCCTTTCAAACATGATTAAAACCAATAAGAAAGAAAACATTTTAAGTGATTTGCAAAGTTATTTGATTTTTATAAAATTACATGGTGTGATGTGCTGTATGTGCCAAACTGCAGACAGACTTTCAGCTCCCAAATTAAGTACACTTTTTTTTGTTCTGGTTTAAGCCCATTGAGACTTCTGCCAGTTAGTTTTTTCTCTTCTGTGATCATCTCATGGATAATAGTCTGATGTTGCAGATACTTGCAGGAGCATAGCGAAACTGGTAGCATCATGTATGTGGTTTGATTTTTAATGTATAGCATATTAAGGCATATTTCTATCCTATGAAACTACTGCAGTATATATTAAAACAGTTGCTGGACTCTTAACTAATCTAATATGAATAACAAAGGTACACAATAATTAATGCTTAAGAGAATAAAGTTTTTCTTTAAAATAGAGAAACCTGTATTTAAAAAAATACTTAGATATTTACCTTTAAAAAATATAACTTTCAGATTTTAATCTGTGTTACGGTCTAAGTCTACACAGCTTTACGTACTGTTTGATTGTGTATATTTACCTATTTGCTGCCCAAGTTTTAAGTAATGTCACACAACAATCCTGGTGGAAATGGCTAAACACCTGGAACCAGTTCGTGGAAGTGATTAAATCAACTTTTGCCAGAGACTTCCTATGCTGATACAGTGACACCAGTTTCTCCATTTTACATTCTGCTTAGTGACTCTCATTTTCAAAACTAAAATTACCAGAAACTGAAAAAAGAAAAAAAAGGCAACAGAAAATTCACTTTATTTTTCTGTTCCATGTAGGAAGACAGAGCATGAGATGATGAAATTTGTTACCTCTACAATGTGATAAACTAAAACAATTGGATGAACAACTGTACACTGAACAACTCATGTGTAATTCTTTGTTTAAATTAGTTTTAAATACAAAACAGATTTGTAAACCTCTTCTTTTTTTGATTTCCTGCACACCTTGGGCATCATTGAATTGATAAGCAATACTTTAAAGAGATTTTTAATGATTCTTAATATAATTCCAGCTTCATAAACCATAAAAAAGCTTTCTTATCTAGTAAATAGAACACATGGAATGAAATCTGTAATATATATCAACGTAAAACCACATGTAAACACAAAAGATGATGTTGAGCCCTGTAACTGTTTAATTAAGTGCATATAGATATGACGTTTACAAGTCATTATCCAAAGGAAGACTCCTTCCTTTGATAAAACAACTACACATAGTGACAGCTGACATACTTTAATAATTATTTCCTGAGTTTTCACTTTTCAGACATACAGTGAAAACATAAATAATTTCTTTTAACCTCATTGTATGTGTATGTTGATGTTTTTGGCCTGTCAATTTAAATCACAATTAAAACTAGTGATGTATAAATTACTGTGATTAAAGTCTATATTCATGTAAGTGACTGCTAGTGGAAATAGTACAATGGATTTGAAACATGCCATGTACTTGTTTGTCTTTACTTTTTGAGGTATTTGGCACAAAATCATGTTGTTTCATTAAATCAGTAATGTGCTGCCTTTATTGGGTGATGATGGCAGAAATACTAAGTACTGTTTTCAGAGTCCCTAAATATTTTTTGTATTTTCCAAATATCCCCTACCTGAGGTATTGTATTAAGACAAGTTGATAGTGTGTAGTTCATAGTATATTCTTCCTTCCTTAGTTTAAAATCCTGAGCAGATTTTTGATCCTGATCTTCAGATTCTGGAACTCAATGAGAGTCAGCCACAGTAATTTATGTAACACAAGAGAAAATGCTGGGGGGGGTTGAGTCCAGGGATGGGAGTTAATATCCTGAGCAAAGGCTGTGGAAATAAGGATGTATATTTATATTAATTAATTACAGAGCATTAAGAAAATAAGACCAAATCTAGAAGACCACTTATAATTAATCATGGCTTTGCCGGAATAATGTCTACTTCTGACTTTTCCAGTGCCTCTTGCAATAAAGTCTGGAAGATACTATTGGACTGAATGTCCAAAGCTTTGTGCCCAGTCTGCTCACAGGACGACACAGTGCCAGACCTGGACTATCAAGTATTCAGCTGAGAACTATTAACAGAAAAAAAACCACCCAAAGTTGTCACAGCTGTGTCCTTTTAAGGTCAACACCAAAAAGACTTGTCAAGTCGACAGAGGAATATGACTTACTGATGTAACCCAAGGCAAAAGAGATAAGCAATAAAAATAGTGTTACATTTCTGTTTGATAGAGTGACTTCTTCTGACAGCTTACATAGAGAACCAAGCAGAGAAATGCACTGAGTTAGTTACTGTGACAGTGAAGCTGATAAATCACATACAGATTTGATTGTACCAATTCCAGTGGGTTTTGGAGCCTGAATTTTGGTATTTTTAATAAGGATTTGGGTAAATTGGTCAAAATATGCCAGAACTTAATTTCGCTGAAATAAAACTCCTTGAACTCCTTGGTAAAAAGGTAAATATAAACTGATAGTTTATTTCTAATAGTGCTGTTCTTTAGTATTCAGATGAGGAGATAAGGAACAAAAATTGATTAGACTTTCAGTATTCCAGCAAACTTTTTATTTTGGAGAAAAGTATACCAAAGATAGGACTCTCTCATAAAAGGGGGTCCCTGGGTGGAAAGAGAGTGTATTGCTTGATGTGGACCAGTTCATCACCCTTATGTCTGGTTTCTGTATGGTATGGCCAGTTTTGTGTGCATTTTAAACATGTTTATAGTCAATGTGAACTAATAACTGCTTCTGTAACCTGAACTCCCGTGTAACACAGTGCGCCAAATTCTACCTAGAGCATAGCTTCTGCTGTGTAATACAAAAGCTGAATATCATTAGCATATCTTACAGAAGTATAGTTTCAAAGCATTTTAATGACAAGGAAGGCATTGTAATCCTCCTCTGCATGTTATTTAATGAATCTGTTTACTTGCAATAATGATTTTGCTTTTCTGAAGACAGCACTTGTATTTCCTGACAGATAAACATTATTTTCTCCTGCAATCTTTTTTTCCTCCCTCTCTTCTTTAAAAAAGACATTTTTAAGCATTCCCTCCTTTAAGACCTGGCTTATTTTCATTCACCTACACCATTGGGGGTGGCTTTGTGTTCCCTGTCTGCTGGCAAGGAGGGCTGCAGGTGTGCAGGACCTGGGTTGCCTGGGTGTGCGGCAGTGCCTGGGCTGCTCGCAGCCTTCTCGCCCTCAGGTGGACTGGGAGTATGGCCCCTGGCCCAGAACCTGCAGTGTGGTGACCTGCCTTGTACTGCATCTGGGTGAGGAGTGGGTGCTGGTTTGGTTTGGACTCTACTGGAGGTTTTTCAGGTGTCTGTGACACTTTGCTGGCCAGTTCCAGCTGGTTGAGTTTGCAAAAGCAGAGAAGGAGATGGGAGCTCTCTAGAGAAGTGAGCTCTTTTAATCCAAGCCTGAGCCACCACCAAAAGGGATGGTCTGACTGGCTTCCTGCCAGCCCCAGGGTGTGAGCAGGGCATTTTTGACCAGAGTGTGGGTGCAGGCAGAGGGCAGCGCCTGGGCATGCAGAGAATGGTGAAGTGACGGGCAGGGCTCCTTCAGGGCCAACAGGACTTAAGCCCATCATGAAATTGCACCCTCAGATTCTGGCTCTGCCCTCTGGATCTGCCCGTGGCACCCTCTGCTTGACTCAGTGGCAACTCTGCTCCTAATGAGAAATGTCACAAGTTTTACTTTGAACTGTGTCAGGGTTACCCTCTCTGCATGATTAGTGGGGGAAATCTTCAGTCTTCCCACTTTTCACAAACAGAAGTGAAACACCAATATATTTCCAATGGGGAAAAAAACCTTTATGTGCTATGTCAGGCAGAAACGAGATGCTGGAAAGGACTGCCAAATCAAGGATTATCCGAGAGCCCTGGTTCTAGCAAACAGTATGTACCACAAATAAATACATGTTTAAATGCATTTCAGTGCAGCAGAAAGAAAAAAAGGAATAGTGATGTATTGTGCTAGTGTGGAAAAAGAAGAAACTTGGAACAAATGGCCTGGTGTTTACACAGCTAAACCAAAATAATGTGTGAAGATTGGTCAGGCCCAAATGAACCCCATAAAAAGCTTTTTAGGAATTGTAAGAGTTGCACTGGTCAGTTTGACCACATCAGGCTTCTCTGCATAGCCATCTGTTACCATCTCTGTTTTTACATTGTGGATTATGTGAGAACAGGGGTGTTGCAACAAGCTAGAGAGATGTGGTAGCCCTAAGACTGAGCAGAGAGACAGGTCCCCTTTGAATCAGAGCAAAAGTTTTTATTTTCTTCAGTGGAGAGAGCTGTTACCTATTTGGTTTCATCCAAATAGATTAAGTTCAGTTGAAAACTGTAACATGCAGAATTTTAGCACGTTTTGTCTTACAAAAAAAAAAAAATAAAATAAAAAAGTCTTTTTTTGATGACTAGCATGGTATAGTCTCAAAATGCCTGAACTCGCTCTACATGCATCCTGTCTGTAGACCACTGTCCCACTCAAACTTTGTGCACAATTTACTGAAAATAATTTACCTGATTCTTTTTCCACTTTTAAATGTAGCTCTGGTTAGATTGTCCTGGCAAAGCAGTGTTGGCAGCCCTGGGTGTGTCTTTTATGAAACTTATGTAGAGGGCTCAAGAACTGCCTTCTCATTGCGTTTTTAATAACCACCTTCAAAATACAAAAAGAACTGTGCAATGCCTGTTTGGAGTATGGCACAATCACACATATAAATGACTAGTGCGACAGTTAGATGGAAAGGATGGCTTTTTTGACAAAATGTTTGTGATGCTACAATTAATTCCTTCTGCCCAAGTAATGAACATTACATCTCTTGTATTCAGTTTGAAGGCAGAAGATAGTGTCTTTTTAAAACTATTGACCTTAAAGGAAATGAAGAAGGTCACTATGAAAATAAAAATAGTTTTAAAAAAATAATAGAGACAAAAAATAGCCTTTACCCCATCAGCTCTTGAGGAAACAGTGCCGGCACATACATTTTTAAGGAATAGTGTGCGCATCCTGAAAAAGTGGATTTGTGTATGTTGTCCTGAAGTTCTGTGGGAATTATGAACAGTGGGTAGCTCTTTGAACATCAACCACAGTATGTAATCCCTTTTATGAAGTGACCTACCTTTATCCTAAAATTAGGTAGGGTTTTTTTTGCCTTGACAGCGTCTGGTGGAAGGATGTTTCATAGCCTCACTGCTTTGTCAGTTAAAACCCTTCCTTCTCATTTTCAGCCCAAAGTTAATCATGGCTAGTCTATTTGTTCTTATGCCAACTGGATTCTAAGCTTTTCCTCCCTGATGTTTACCTGCTGCTAGCAATTGTGTTGTTAGTCTAAATGAGCTGCACTTCACATGTTCATATAGAGAAGAGTCACATCTTCTGTATCTTCATTAATTTTCATTAAAATTATTCTTTCTTGAACATTTTTAAATAGTTTTCTTAATGCAATATCATCTGTGACATCGTTACTTATGTGTTTCTGCTCAAATTCTTGCCTGGAACATAAGGCCTTTTAAAATTGTGATTTGGACGAGTTTATATTTGTAGTCAACTACTATGTTTTCTTTTTTTTCTTTTTTTAGCTTCTTAAATCATTTAAAGTTAGTAAGTTGCCCGGGATTGTTATTTCACAGAGCATGCAGTCTTCCCTGCTAATTTTCATTCTCACTTATAATAGAATTTTCAGAAGTTTTCTATATGATATCTCTCTACTTCTCTAGATTGAAGATACTCCAAAACTTTTGGTATAATCCAGTTTCTTTAGTATTTTCTGCATAAACTCACTTGAGTATTTGTCTTATTAGCTCATCTGCAATGCAACGGCTTGAAATGAGGCTTTTAGACCCTGATGGGCTAGTTCAGATGGAAAGAAGTGACTTGAGAATAAAGTAGTAGTTTCAGTCTTGTCATTTGGCCTCAAGACCAGGCTCACTTTTTGATGAGTGTTACAAAACCAGTGTAAACATAGCCATGATATGGTTGTTTTGGAGTGGGAGTGGTTAGTGTATGATGCTGCTTTTCTGACAACACAAAGGAAATTAAGAGACATCAGTCCTTGGTTACTTGCCTAACCATAGGGTCTGCCCCTCCTCTTTTAATAAATTTTATTTAAGGGAAAAAAAGAAAGAAATAATAACGAAAAAATGACTTTATAAACCAGAGCAGAAAGTGTCTCATTAATATTGCTGAAATGTGGAGTACTTGTAGGAAGCATAAGCCAGCACTGAGCAATTGCTGATTCTCTCCTGCAGACCAGGCACCACAATCCTGATCTGCTGGATGGCACACGTTACACTTCGTCTGTTTGCTTGAGTTTCTACTGCTGGGGTTCAAAATGTGTAGGAGAATGGTGCCAAACCAGATTTTCTGATGTGTAGTCAGGATGTTGCCAGGGTGTGCATTTGGAACTGGGAGCTGCAGAAGAGTATCCCACAGTTTAGGTGCACCCATGATCTGATGTTGGATTTTTCTCTCATAGCAAAGAAAGCCAGGCTGTCTGCTTCAGAAATCATGTGTTGCCACAGTATCTTATGCTGATAGACTGCTGTTGATTAATCTTTTGAATATTATTTGGGAATTCATTTTCTATTAGTCCATTTTAATAATTTTCTCACTTTAACACTATATATTTGTAATTACAGTAATCAGTTCAGCTGACAAAGAGAAGTGCCTAGTGCTTTCTTGTGGCTTCACTGTTTCCAGCTTGCACAGCATTGCTATGGCACTGTGAGCTTGCACAATGGTTTTCCTTTTGCCTATCTTGATGCCTAAACAATTGACATTTCCTTACTTCTTGAATCCTGGTTACAGTGTTCACATGCCAGTTCCAGTAAGCCTAAGACGTATTTCAGTTTTGCTGAGTTCAAGCAATGTCTCGTGATGTTTTGAATTCAGGGCAAAATGTAGGGATTTGGAGAGAGCGATTAGCAGCTGGTTACCTGTATAAAGAACACAGATTAACTCGATAGGCCTGCACCTACAATTTAATATGTGTACTTGCCTGCCACATAAAAATAAGTCTGTGACTTTACACTCTCTTACTGCAGTTAAAGTTGGTATCTTTTCTGTTTTGATTGCAAGTGAAATCAACAGTTGCAACAATGTTCCTATTGTTTCTATTCCCCCATACCTGTCTTTGAAGAAAAGAAAAAAAGAAAAAAAGGATGTTTCTTTAAATCCAAACAAATCTTAACTCTCTACCTCTGATGAGTGAACCATGGGGTCTTTATTCCACTACCTCCTGTAGACTTGCCATTTCTCAGTTTTATATGATGTTTCAGTTGCAGATTTTAATATTTTCAGAAAGTCCAGTCTTTTTGCATCCTCTTTTTTTTCCACTCAAACCTTACGTCTCGTTCTTCTGTATTTCCAGTGATTTACAGTCATGATTCAAATTGAAACATAATGAGACATCAGACGTCGATATGTCAAGCTGTTAGAAAGACGCAAGGGAGATGGTAATTTTCAGCAATTTTAGAGTCTCATCAAGTGTGTGTATGTTGCCCAGATTACAGTGTACTGCTGACTTACATAAGAGCCCTTTAGCTCGGAGGCTGGTAGAGTTCTAGGTAGATAAAGTTCAGTTTGGGCTAAAGAAGCCACACTTCTTTCTTTTGGGATTTGCAGTTTCCAAACTGGCACTGCTTCCCACATCTGTGCTCAGGAAGTGAGAACCAGCAGGTCAATGCCTACGTGGTTTTTCAGGCACTGAAGCACAGACGTACGGACCTGCAGCACCGCCGGCGCCATCGGTGATTTGGGAGCGTGTTGCTACCACCTCCGTGCCCAACCTTTAATTATCCTTGATGCTCTGAGTGTAATACAGACTTACTTGCAGTTGATGTAAGACATGAGACAAGCGTGCCATCTTGTGAGCAGGCAAAATGGGAACAGCATGTAGATTCTGTTGTGTGTGAATGAAGAGTGATTATGCACACAGTTGTTGGGTATTTTTGTTTTAGACCCAAAGGAAATCCAGAGCTAAAACAACTCGGGATGTAATGGGATTGGAAATCACATTGCTGCTTTAGATCTGGGAGTCATAAAGAGTAATTATTTTTCCATTAATAGGCCAAGGCTTATCAAGATGATATGGGATTCAATAATATGAAAGGTTATCTTTTAAAAAAGGGACACTCAATTCTCTGTTTGTTTTGAACAGTAGATTGTCATGGTGGAGAAGACTCAAGTACTGTCTATATCACAAATATATGTTTACTGCAGTCTCTGTTCTTTATGTCATGTATACATATATATGCTCATCTTATCTACATACAAATGGTTATACGAATATCTTATGACATTAAGATTTTTGTCTGTGATCTTGAGCTGTTCTCATTACTCAGAAGAAGAGAAACCATGGCCAAATTATGAAGATAATTTCTAATTCTTCTCATGAATTCTTTTTCTTTCAATACATACTGCTTAACAAAAGAATTGTTTAAGAGATGCTTAAATTTAATTGGCTCTGATTTCATCTCTGTCTTCTTCAAAGGAAGACATCTTTGCAGTATAAATCCTGTTGTACAAGATTTCAGTGGGTAAGAAATTTATAGCTAATACTAATCCCTAAAAAATTGCTAAATCTGTTGTGAAACATTCTCTACAGAATTACCACAGTTTTTGCGTCCTGTATCAGTTAATCAAGTATTTTTAGAAGCTGGATTCTCTCCCGACTGTTAATGGTACAAAGATCACTTTTGCAGCCTTATGTCTTGCGGTTTATCAGATCAAACTGTTACAGGAGTAATTATTTACTCTTGACTAGTCCCATTTTGGGAAGAGTTTGCACGCTGATGTGTGGATGAAACATTTATCTCTTGAGTTGTTCGAAATAACAACTGTGGATGTTCTGAAGCTATTCCTAGACTGGAAAATTAGAAGCAGCCCTAGCTTGGATTGATTGGCATGGGGAAAGCAAACAGCAACAGATTATTGATTGGGCAGCAGCTAGTTGAGCAGGATGACATGATCTATACTCAGCCAACTGGCTCACATTTGACAGTCCTTTTATTCAGTTGTGTTTATCTTACCCCATCCATGTTGGACTCTCTGATTCTTCACCTAATTGGCTGTGTTAATTTGTAGCCCGCACCTTCAGATCTCAGGTGCATCCCAAATTCCTCTGCACAAGTTTCAACATTACTTCAAAGAAGGTGCTGTTGTAGCCTCTGCAAATAATTTTGGGACTTTTTAGACTCCAAGATGCCAGTGAACCCAGAAGTTGCTTTAACAGTTGCTTTCTTTGTAAGTGAAAACATGACAATAGCTTTCAATTTTTGTGGGATACATCGCAGTGCAACAAATCAGCCCTACATCATTGCTGGATATTTCTTAAAACTGATGAGGAACTGGACTGGGAATTGAGATGGCAAGAAGGCAGCTCTGAGGAGGAAGACAGGAGCAATGTGGTAAGGCATGCTTGCATACAGGGGATTTTTGACAATGAAAGTATTAGTGTTATCTGTGGTTAGACCTCTTTTAACTTTTTTAGAGAAGTAGTTCTATATTTTTTTAAGGAACATTTTAGATGTATTATTGATGGAAAAGAGATGCAATGTCCAACATATTTCAAAATATATCTTCATTGGGAAAAAACCCAACTGTCCGCTTCTGTTTGTCTCTGCAGATTGAAGATTTCTGCTTGACTTCTATCAGTAGTTTTTAGTTCCCCTGTATACATTGCTGTGTGCAGATTCTGCCACCCATGTTTCTGGAAGTTACATATTTACCTCTCAGGAAAAAAAAAATCAATTTTTAAATCTTTTTTTCTAATGTGTTTTATGATCCTGGCAGATTGCCAACGCTTAAATTAAATTTCCAATGTCTGTATGGTTGAGGCAAACGTGAGGGCTTTTGGCACCACCCCTTTGTGCAATAAAGAATCAAAGCCAGTAGCGTAAGAAATCTTCTATCAAAAGCTGAAAGCTAGATTCATAAAATCACTTATACAGGCATTACGAGATTTTCCCATGGAAAGTTTATGTGGGAGTTCAGCAAAAACTGATTCAAGAACAGAATTATTTGCACTATATATATTCATCCAGCAGTCAGCAGGCTGACGCTGGCACCCTTTGCCAGTTTTGAAGGATTGCCAGCACTCACTACATGAAGCTGCTGCAAAGCCACATCAGCAGTGTCTCAGGGAGTCTCCTTATTCTGCGCCCTGCTTCCCTCTTTTCCGAGCAGAATTGAAATGGGTAAAACAGACATCATACTCCTCAGTCAATGTGTGCATTCAATTCTTATGGTTATCTGAAAAATGCTTCTGTTGTAAAGCCATTTCATAACAAATTATTACGGTGGAAGCACTGTAAGAGTAGCTTTCTCATCGGCATTTCACTTCATTTCTCAGCTTCAAAAGAAACATAAATAAGAGATAAAAAGGGCAAATAATAGACAAACTACTCACAGTGAATCCATTTGCATTCACATTTGTATTCTTTTTTTTTTTTCATTTTACTTTGTTTTGTCTTAGGAAAGTGGCTCAGTGTTTCTGAGTCTTCATGAGGACCATATGATATGTGCTGCAACAGAGAGTGTTGCCTAGTTAATAGCGATGATTCCAAAGGCAAGGTAATTTACCACTGCTTTGGCTGGAGCTAATATTGGGCTCTAACATCAGTTCTGTAATTTCTGACAAATGGCCAAGATTTCTTGAATAGGCACAGCTTTCTGTTTTGTGTAGGGAACACACAATCCACTCTTTTGTTGTGGTTGCCACTGCTGTTGTTTCTCCTCCATTCACAATGGAGAGTGGGGTTATTTGTGCCGAGAGGATAATCAGTGCCAAAATTCTGACTTGCTTGTGTTTAATGTGATGTTAATTTTTGTGATAGTCATAAAGAGTAAAAGAGATTTTGTAATATGGATTCCCTTGTATCCTGGTCTTCAAGACAGGAAGGCATATTGGTGATGAAAGTTTTATCTATCACAAGCATGTCAAGATGAGAGCTTACTGGATGATTCAACCCAAATGTATAGAAATTGTTTATATAGAGATTGCCAAACATTTTCCATTGCTTTTCTTTTTATCTAAATTCTTGAATAAATTACTAAATAAAATAATCTGTGTTTGGAATGTATGGCTGTGGGATATGTGGAAACTCACAGCATGTGGGGGAAAGAGTTAGAATAGGGAAATATGATAGTTTTGTAAACTTTACGTGAGTATAGGTACATCGTATATAGACTCAAGATTCAATTTACTGATCAAAGCATCCAAATAACTTTGGATTTAATAATGTCGGCAATGAATGCTAATATATGGAAATTGAAAAGCATGGAGCAACAATAGCTAGCCACGCTTACCAGTATTACCCTCCAGCATGTAGATTTACATTTTTTTGTTTTGTTTTGAAATCACAATTTGGAAATTGTGTGTTCTTTTTCCCTTCTCCCATGCTTCTGAATGTGGGTTCTCCTAAGCAAGCTTAGACAAGATTCAAGCTAAACAATAGGGCAACATCAGTACCTTTGAAGGCTCAGCTTGGATAGGTACCCAAAGCCAGAGTCTGCTTTGATGTACGTGGGCTCAACTCCGGTTGCCCTTGGTTGCCCTCTCTTACCTATGTAACTTGTGTCTGGAAACCCTTGCCAATTTTTTTCTAAAAAGAAAAAAAAATGGATATTTTTGCAAACTCATGTTCATCTTAGTTCTGGTCTGTCTGGAAAAGTACTGCAATAATGCCCTCTCCGGTGATGATTTAATAGTGCTCTTTCAGGTCTAGGCTGTAGACTTCTGACTCCTTCCCACTTTCTGAAATTTCAACCTCATTTCAAATGGAAGGTTTTTGCCTCTAGTTGGAAATAAAATTATTTGAACTTTTCTGGAATGCTAGCCAAAACCATTGTTTATCTCCCTTGCATCTTTTCCTCTTCTCCCAAGTAATTTATGGTTCCATTTGACTGAGGTTTTGGGTAAGAGAATTGTGATTCCTTTCTCTCGTATCACAGACCTCACCTGGCAGAAGGAAACAGCACATCTCAGTCTTGCTTCTTTCAAAGTCAGTGGGGCTTTTGCCATTAGCTTCAAGGGAAATACGTTTAGTCCATTTTATTTTTAATGCAAAAGAGCAAATGAGTCACTTCTTGTATCCATACCTGATTGCTCTTGCCTAGGAGCCAGGAGGTCACCTTCTTTCCTCACTCTTCATCTCAAGGTAGCACTGTACTTGCCTCTGCCAGTACACTCAACTCAGATTCAGTTCTGAGTCATTTGCAAACCCTAAACTCCCACTGTCTTCAAAGGACATTTGGATTACAAAGAACACTGAGTTTACTCAGGCAGAGAAGAAATTGAAAGGTATGAGGTTGCCACACCTATCAGAAGAGTTTGGCAAGACAGTGGTTGTTTGCCCTAAAGACAGCATGAGCAGTGGGGATGGGATAGATGTGCTCACAGCCTAGGGGTCTTTGGTTCTGGCTAGTATAAGACTGAGGAGAAACTGCTATATTGACAAGAAGCAAATTCAAAACACTTAAAATATTTCTCCTTTTTTATTTCAGACTTAGATTGTAAAGTGAGAGCTACAAGATATCACTGATACTAGGATCGTTGTAATGTTCAGATAAATATTGGGCACTTTTATTGGATGTGGAGATATACAAGACTTCTTTAACAACAAATCATAAAATGTGAAAGATAATTAAGGGCTACAAACTCTCTCTTCAGAAAGAAGGACACTGTCTTAAGGATTGAGGATTAGGAGCGATTTATTTTTCACAGTGATTCAATAGGTGATTCTGTATCTGTCCAAAGGCAGTTGAACCTTCTTTGGAAGGATCGGGTATTGGCCACTCTCCAGGACAGAACACTAAATGGACCTCTGGTCTCATCTAATAGGGAATGTTTTACATTCCATAAAGGGTAATGGCAGCAAATTAATAGAAGATTCACTGAGGATAGCAGGCCTCTCATAGGAGGTGTCAGTCCTGGCAGAAGTCAGTTATTTTATTGCACTAGGCAAATCAGGCTGGATTCTCTCTGTGGTGCAGCAACAGCAGATTGGGGAGCATGCAAAGCAGCATCAATACATAAAAATTAAACTACTTTTAATATACAAAGCTGAGTTTAGATAAATGCAGAACAGAGAAGCAAAGGTGCAATGTTCTCTGAAAGTGTGGCCTTTTAATGCTGTTTTGGAGACTAATTTACATACAAATAAAATGTCAGCTTATCCCATAATTGTCATGATAAATTGGAGCATTTAGACTTTTGCACAAGGTACTCCTTTTGCACCTTATTAAATTACTGGATCTTGGCCTTTTGCCAACTGCTAAGGTGACGCTCTCTCTACTGAAATACATTCAGGAGGGGGATATGGACCTGGACACCTAGAGAAACCAAGTTCAGTCACTACCCAAGAGCTCTGCCTGCATGTCGCCTTGAACACCGTGAATTTTGCATCTCTCGTTATTGTAGATAATTTTATTTATCCATAAAATGGCAGTAATAATAATTTTCCTGTTTCACAAACTTTGTTGAGGTTTAATAGGTTGTCATGTTTACACAGTGCTTTTAGGTAGTTGATTAGAAGCCAGGGCAAAGTGAATCTTGCCTTGTTGGGCTCTCCTATCCTAGATGGATGGCAGTGGTGGGCAGGTAGGAGCAAGCTCTCTGCAGCAGGCCAGTAAGAAATGCAGAGCAGCAAACTGACATACTCAGGAACCTTTAAATAAAAGCAGTTTTGGAATTCTTTATTTTGGTTCCAAGATAGCATAAAATTCGACCCTATGTCACCCATGTCACGTCTTTAGACACGTTACCTTTTGCCTTTAGTTTCTCCTGAAAGTGTCTGTGTGATTATCCCAGGAGTGAGCTTAAAATGAAATAAGTACCTGGAAGTGGGCTAAAACAATCTATTTTGAAATGCCACTCCTAAACTCTCTGAAATGACCAAGTGTCTGTTTTATACCCATAGAAAAGGTTAGATTTATTCCAGTGGCTAGATGACTACCGATGTGTGCAATGCTCTGCAGCATAATAATAGAAAAGATCATTTTGAATTAATTCAATGTGAATTAATAAGAGATTTATCTGATGAGAGTTGTTTGAAGGTGATGGTGCTTTGTAGCTGAGCAGGATTTAAGATGTCCAGAAGTGCACCTTTCGAGATTTGAGAACGATTGATGTTGGAAAAGTAAATGTAAATGGGAAGGAGCAAGCTTGAACAGACTGCAGTTCTTTTTACTTGTCTCTTTGTTGTAAACTTTGTGGGGAAAAAAATTGCAAACAGGTCTTGGCAAATTGGTGATCAGGGACTAAACTGAAGAGTTTGAAAATTCAGAAGAGTAAGAGAGGAGGTGAAAAACAACGTTTTGCTGTAATGCTGCTCTACTAGTATGACGTATAAGGCTTGGTTTTCTCCTTACGTTTTCTAGATTGATGAAGCTATCATAATTTCAGTGGAGCATGAAGACTGAAGAATATCAAGTAGATGCATTCTGTACAAAATACAGTGTCTGATCTTGCCAAATTTTACTGATACCAGGAGGCATGTTCTACCCTAGCAATTTCAGGCAGGAAAGAGTTGACATGCAGCTTTAGGGCTTTGTAGAAAAATGCGTATAGATTAAAAACTCCTTTGGAATTTGTCAGTTGCTTAGAGCTGTGACATCCCCTGTCTTGTATGGTGTATTTGAAGACACTGGTGCCAAAGCAGGGAGGATGTGGTCTTGTTGAAGGGGCAGTTGCTTGTCATTAAGCTTATTCTGCTATCCTACAGCTTAGGGCCTGACTCTTCAGTTCCTTACATGAAAGGGGTTGTTCTTCTCTTCTCAGCAGAGAAAGGTTTGGGCCGTGCGTTGGTTGTTTGCTGGCAGGCTTGTTCAGAGAACCACAAGCAAAACTGGGAGAGGAGCACTGTGTGTGACTGCCTCTCGCTGTGTGTCCCAGCAAGAGATGGTGGGGATGTGAAGCTGTGCGTCCCTCTTCTGTCATTTCACTGTGCAAGTGTCCACATGGAAAGGCAGAAAGGTAGAAGCTTTAGCCAGTCCTGTGCCACTGTGTCTGAGTCTGGGATAGTTTGCATCTAATGTAATCTAATTTTCAGTGAGGGCAGCAATTTCACCTGGAGTTTCCAGTGTATTTACAGATTTTTTTATTTTTTTTTTTTTGAAAATGCTTAAATTAGAAAACATGTAGGTCTTTGAACTGTGGGCTGTACTAATGAGCTTGTTAACTTTCTGGTTGTGCTCGGCACAGGTCTGGGCCAGCCCGGCGGGCTGGGCTGTGGTGGAGGGCTGGGTGCCGGGTGGCTCCCCCAGGATGGAGCCTGCTGCCGAGATGCTTTCCCAGAAATTCAGTCTCTCAAGACAGGAGCTTTCTGGCTTTGGAGATCGTGTGCCTTAAAGCTGCTTGATTATTATATGGAGAGTGGAGAGAAGACTCCAGATTGGTTAGGACTTTATGTCCTTGATAGAAGCCGAAACTTTGAACATTTAAGGGTTTCTTATATAAAGCACGGCAGATAGTCTTTGTGGCCTATTTATGTGTAATAAACTGAGTTTTGTTTTGTACTTTGTTTTTTTTAATTATTTTTTTTTAAATTTTTTTTTGTGTGTGAAAGAAGAAGAAGAAAAAAAAGGAGAGAAATTAAAACCACAGCAGTATTTTCCCATGCAGCTATAGCAAGTATCCTACAATCTCACATGATCGGCTGTCCTGCTGGGGTGGAGTGTGGGAAGGTGTCAAAATATGTCTCTCAATTTTATTTTTTTTTTCTTAAAAGGGAAAGCCAGATGAATGCCAAAAGCCCTGCTCTCTTCTCTAGCCCTGCAGTAACAAACTACATGAGTGTATGTTATTAAGATGATAAGATTAAATTTCTAGCTACTAACGTGCTATCACAACAGCAAAGGGGGAAAAAAATCTTGAAAAAATTATGAAAATTAGTCTGACAGTCTCCTTTTAATAATATGATCACTCCCAACCCCGACAGACAGTGTAGGCTGGAATTCTGTAGGGCTTTTTTGTGGTCCTAATGATTTTAATAATACTTTGTGCTATGTAGCACCTTTCATTAGAGGATCACAAAGTACTTTACAGTCACTAATTAATTAAGCCTCACAACACTCCTGTGAGATAGGTAAGTATTAGACATATATTAAGCTGAGACACTGAGAGTTAATGATTTTTTGCTGCATTATTCTGGCAAAATGATTGATGTTCAAGCGCTGTATGTGCATTATATGTCTTTGTGTGGGTGTGTAATATATATGAGTGAAAAAGTATTAATTTTACTATCCCTTAACAAAGAGGTCCTACTTGAGCCTGTTGAATATAAATGCATATTTTCATTTAATTTTTTGTTACTGCAGCATATTGACTGATAATATCACAATCTTCATAGACCCTTAACTCAGTTTACTCTTTATCTGCTTGTGCATCTACTTGTACAAAGATTAGTCAGTGGCATCTCATAAAATTCAGACATATTTCTAGATGGACTATTTTGTTAAAAAGAGCATATGACTGAGATCTGACCTAAACCTGTAGCACAAGCACCAGTCAACAACCATTCTGTTGAAATAGGCTTTGATGACAAGCCATCCCATTCAGTAAAAGTAATGAGCAATAACAATGACCTGTTGCAGGAGCTGATGATCAACAGGTAATTAGCCATTATCTTCACCACCCATAAGAAACTATTGATTACCAGAATTTACTTTTTGTTTTTGTTCGGTTCGTTTATTTTTTTAAGGAAGTACATTAGTCACTATGGTAATCCATTATCCTGAATTACAAACTGATTTTAGTAGAAGTTTCCACTTATTTGTTTCCAGGGATAAACAGAAATGTCTAGATCTTTCAGATGCATGTGTCATGTAGAGTAGCCTTGGCTGTTTTTGAGGAAAAGTATGTATAGCTATTATTATTATTTCTACTTAAAAATAACTGCAAGTGATTATATCAGCTAAAAAAACCCTATGTGGTTTAAAGGTAATTTCAGTGTAATGAAAATAAGATACAAACCCCTGGATTACGGAGCCCAAAGACAAATTCTGCAATCTGGGCCTTATCCAGGATTCCCTCAACTTGAGAAGTCCTTTCATTCATATCAGGCTTAGTAATTCTTTTATTTTGGGAAGATCACTATTTTCAGTGGTGAAAAGGTAGTGCAGTCCCAATGACTGTTCATCACTTGGCTTCGTTACTAACACCCAACAAATGTGCTTATTATTACGATGGCATTTTTGAGGTGTGGGAAGTTGCCTGCTAACAACGAAAGTAACACCACTAATTTTGTTTCAAGTGGGACATAAGGCAGCCAGCAGATGATAACTTCCAATTGCTGATGGCAGTGCCTGGATATGAATCAGTTAATTGTATGCCATTATCTATCCCATTAGGCCAGTCCCATTATGATGCCCAATACCTGTTAATATATGTGAATTTTTAAGACATTTCTTTTCTACAGCTCATTTTTAACAGTTACTTTAAACTTGTTTTAAACTTTGTATTTGGTGAACATTACTTCTGAGATATTTTTTGTCTGTCTTTATGTGTGTGCAAATGTGTGTCTGGGCAGAAGGCAGCTATGGGATTTCTCATGCTTGAGGGAAATAGAGGACAGCAGCCACTATTTGTATAGTGCCCACTAACAGATGCATGTGATTGTACAATAGGTATAATAATGTTTTAAATAAAAAAAACATATTTTGAATGCATAATTTAGGAAGGAAAATCTTTTTTTGTTTTGTTTTGCAGATATACAGATCAGCTCTCAAAATGTCTTCTGTGTCTTCCGTGCATCTTCTAAGACAGTTGCATTAGCCCGCCTGCTAGTTGACTAATAGAATTAATAATTGTAAAAAACACTCTAAAGCCACATGCCTTATGAAGTCAATGCTGGGTATGATTTTACAAGTATGTGATCTATTTTTTCAAGTGAAATTGTTAACCGAAAATGTTCTTGGCACACAATAAAACATTGTGCAATCTGTTATTTGTCTTAGAGATAATAATTTCAGAGTGGCTATATTCTTTCTGTATCTAACTTATGACTTGCTAGGGGATGGTTTCTTCAATTTAGGAGTATTGCAAATGAAGTTTTATTTACATAATATGTCTCTGAAAAATGATAGTGGAGGAATTTCAGTGACAAAAAACCTCTGTGTCTTTTCTTACCGTCCCCTTGAGTGGATATCAAGCAAATAAATGACAGATGATTTTTCAAAAGCTAAAAGAAAAAACAGGAGAAAATACTTTGAAATTCAATTTAAGGAAGTTTTTATATTTAAATCAATGTTATCTTCTTTCCTTTCTTTCTCCAAGTGTAGAATACTGCATGAAAAAGCTCTATTAGGCAGATATGTTTTTCTTTTTTCCCCTCCATTAACACAGAGACTCACAAATATAGGGAAAATTTGAACCAAAGTATCTAGACCTACTGTCCAGTTAGCCTGTATAGAGTCCAGATTTTTCTTTTCTTTATAGAGACTTTTTTCTGTCCTTTTTTCTGACTCTTTTTTGTCAGTTGCTATGAAGATAGCAAATCTCTAAGCTTTCCTTATCTGCCAAAAATATCTGTAACAAAAACATTTTAAAACATTGCATTTAGTCTTGTTTAATTTTGACTGAGGTAACAGTCATGATGTTTACTTTCTTGATTTCTGATTTTTCTTCACTCTGCAGTCAGGACTTCTTTCTCCGTCCTCTGCCATGGGTTGTATTTAAACAGAAGTTAGTTTAAAAAAGGTTTGGGAGGTGTAACCAGAAGAAAAATACAGACTTAGCAGAACACCTACCAGAGATGCTCACAGATATTTTTAGTGTGTGTTAACCAAGAGCATTCATGGAGTCCCACAGAGAAGCAGTAATGCTAAAAGGCTGAGGACTATATTTATACCTTGAATTATATATGTGTGCATGTTGTTTTAGTAGGCTGAGTCTGTATTGTAATTGTTCTCTTACCACAATAGAAAATCTTTTTTTTTTTCTTAGTTCTGAGTGACTTCATGGTTCAGAAGTTATTGGGAAAAAAAAAAAGTAAAATTTAGTGCATACATATCCTGGTAGGTGTGGTTGTCATTAAGAGAAGACACTTGGTTCCCAAGCATGGATGTCTTCTACAATAAGGAATCACAGTAGGCATTTAAGAAACCTATTAAGACCACACGGAGTGTCAAAATTTCTGTAACACGAACTGGCATTCTGCGTGAAAGCCGTCTTGCTGTAGCCCATGCTGCCTGTGGATGAGCTCAACCACAAAGACAACAGAGCCAGCCCAAGACACAAGTTGAACACTTCCCCTAAGAAGTCATCTGTTTTTATCAACAGAGCATACAGTGCCCTTTCATGTGGAGCAGATGTAAATAAGAGGATGTACAGATGCCGGTTCTTTTATTTTTAACCTCTGTCCCCAGCCGTACTTCTCAAAGTACTGTTTTGAGAAGGTCACCCACAGCTTTCCAAGGTCTGGATACATCACCATTTGGAGCGCATCAGTGCTGCTCCCAGAGTCGTCAGGTGGTCCTCCCTTTGCAGAGCAATATATATCTCCAGTGCCTCCGTAGGGCCCGGCTGTGGCTGACCTGGGAATGGAGGCTCAGACTTGAGTCTGCAGCTCACATCTCATGTGTGGTACTGCAGACTGCTGCCACCAGACCACACACAATTTGACAAAGAGAAACATCCATCGCTGTATACAGCATTGGCAAAGATTAAGAGCATAGAAAAAGTTGTAGCACATCTGTCTTCTGCCCATAGCTAGCATGTGAACACAAATGGATCAAACCATCTGGTGATGAATATCAAATCCAGAACCACACAGTAGAGAGAGCAGGGCAGTTTCATATATGTATTTTCTCTTAGTAGGCTGGAGAAGATGAAGATATATAGCGGATTAGGAATTTGACTTAGTACCTGCATAGTCTGATTGCTTGTCCTTCCATAATCTCCCCTGTTGAGTGAGGGAGGAGTCTACCACCACTCACCGGTGGCAGACTCCTCTTTTCTCTCTGATCCTTATTGCTATCCTGTCTCAGCTATCTTAAATGGATCCTGGAAGTGTACTTGCAGATTTAGCAGTAGTGATTATGTCTGCAGAGAAGACTGAGCAGAGGAAGGTTTGGCTGATTAGATCCATGTGGATTCCAGGTGTTTTCAAGGCAGATCCTGACTCAGCCACATAGTGATGTCAAATGTCTGGGTCCAGGCCTGTAAAATTTTATTGACAACGGGTTTTCCTAATAAAGTTAGTTTCTCTTTGTTTGGCAAATAGAACTAATTACATGAATAATGTACTGTGGGGCCTGACTCTAGAATATCCGTATAATCTTGTTTGAAGTTTATGGGCAGTAGGAGGGGAAACTTTTACTATAGAGAAACTGATACCTGCTTAGGAAAAATACTTTCTCTGAAACCTCAAGTTACTTACTCTTCTAAATCTGTTTCCTTCCTAATAACTTGTTTAAATTCTTCTGATTATGTCTTTTAGATGTATTTTTGCAAAACTACTTTATATGTAGTTGTACAGAGTATGAATATTAGACTGCTAAAGTTTATTTTTCCCCTTAGTCTTTTTAAATTATTTAAAAAGAAGCATTAATTTAAAATTATTTCTGTCAGACCATTATCTTCTCAAAAGATAATGAAACCTGTAATTCACTGACTCTCATGGTAGTGTTTTTGTAGGTTTTAAAGTTCTCTTTTTAGTTAAATTCAGTCTCAGTGTGATCATTTTTTAAATGAAAAATTTCTGTTTTCTGCATAGTCCAAAAACCTGTTCGACAAAAATTTTCTGAAAAGTTGGTGTATTCAATGTAGTCATATAGTTCAGAATGCTTTGAGAAGTGTCAGGTTTGTAATCTGCTATATATCTCGAATAATTCTATAGTTTTTTTTTTTCTTTTTTTTCCCTCCTTTTTTTTTCTTTTTTTTCTTTTTTGTTTCTTTTTCTGTGGTAGATATGGTCCGGAAAAAGAACCCCCCTCTAAGAAACGTTGCTAGTGAAGGTGAGGTACAGACCCTTGAGTCTACAGGTACTGAAAGTGAAGAGTCTGGAAGGAAAAAAGAATTTTCTGCAGAGCAGATGCAAGAAAACACTGACCAGGGTGATGCGGCAGAGTTAAATAACAAGGAGGAACTTTGCATGCATGTCCAAGAGCCATCTTCCAGCATTAAAAAGGACTTGAAAAGCTCAGTGCTGAGTGAAAAGGCTGGCTTCAATTATGAAAGCCACAATAAGGGAGGAAATGTTCCATCCTTCCCTCATGATGAGGTGACAGACAGAAATATGCTGGCTTTCTCATCTCCAGCTGTTGGGGGAATCTGTGAGCCCTTGAAGTCTCCTCAAAAATCAGATGCAGATGACACCCAAGATGTGGTCTGTACCCCGTCAGGAGATGCAGCGGAGACAAATGAGGAGCATCAGATGTCGCCAAAAGCTTCAGATGAAACAGTGCAAGTGCAAAGTGGTCAAACTGATGGCCAAGGCTCAAGCCCGGTCCCCATGGCCTCAAAAAACCCACAAGTGCCTTCAGATGGGGGTTTAAGGCTGAACAAATCGAAAGCAGATTTGTTGGTAAATGATAACGCAGATACAGCGCCTCTGTCTCCAGAGCTTCAGGACTTCAAATGCAACATCTGTGGGTACGGTTATTATGGGAACGACCCCACAGATCTCATCAAACACTTCCGCAAGTACCACCTAGGACTGCATAACCGCACCAGGCAGGATGCTGAGCTTGACACTAAAATTTTGGCTCTCCACAACATGGTGCAATTCAGCCACTCCAAAGACTTCCAGAAAGTCAACCGCACTGTGCTTTCAGGGGTGCTGCAGGACATCAATTCCCAGAGGCCTGTCTTATTAAATGGGACTTACGATGTGCAGGTTTGTATTTTCCCAGCCTCCCTGCTTCTGCTAACTGCCTTCTCAGCTGCAAAGCCAGTTGTTTGCAAAGCCTCTCTTACCTACATGATTAATGCATCTCATATAACCCGCTTAAGCCTTAAGAAGGGTTTTGGTCAGTTTTAGCCAGGCTTGCTGCAGGTCTGCTGAGCATCTTGTACAGTAGAGGAGTATTTGGCTTTTTGACCAGTGACATTTCTGTGTACGATTTAGTCATTGTAATCAATAGTAAAAGATCTTATTCAGCAAACAGGCAAAATGCTGAATTGGTAATCATATCTGAAGGATTTGCTGTCACAGAAAGAAAAGAGCAAATAATAACGAAAAATAACAACCAGATAGACAAAAGACAGCAGCTGGAAATTAAAAATGTAATCCTAAATTATCAGCTGCTGGGAGTCAAGATTTGGCTTATTGATTCTTTATTAAGATAAAATAAATGGCAAGTCTTGGCAGCTCTGAAGTTGTCTAGTGCCAGAAAAACAAAATACACAATGGGTATTTAAAACATTTCAAAAGTAACAGTAATCCATGCTGTCCTTCACAGTAGTAAGCCTGTAAGAAAAGGATTATTGCCTCAGTAATTTTCTCATCTAGTTGAAGCAGGGAAAAAACTACAGATACTGCTTTAAAAAAAAAAAAAGAAAAAAGAAAATCTTTTTACCATGAAAGAGTGGACTCAAAAACTTTTCCATGGAGTCTCTGTTAGTTTCTTATCAGCTAATACTTAATTAGTCAAAAAAAGAATCAATACTGCTTTAAAAAAAATCTTCAGAATGAACTGAGAGATGCAATAGGATACTTCAGTATTTTATAAGATAAAAAAAATCCAGGTTTTAAAAACAAAGAGAAAGAAACAAAGTTTGCATATAATATGAGCTCAAATGTCCATCTATTTTCAAATCACTGCAGGCATGCAAACCTTGTAGTAATCATCGGACAAAACTCCAGGATATGTTAAAATAAAAAGGTAGAAGGTTGAAAATTTTTAATAATGTTTGCAGAAACTGTAGCTATAGGAAAGAAATTTTGCAAGGCTAAGATGGCTAACATCTAACTTCAAGTAAGAAGCCAAAACCAGAAAACAAGTCAGGCACTTGAATCTTTTTAAATGATTTAAACTTTCCTCTTTTTTCAGAAACTCTACAACTTCTTTGTGGAGCAGCAAATCAAACTAAGGTCGTTACTAGTGTAAAAGATGCAATCTTTGAACTGCTGTCTTATTAAAAGATCGCTTCACTGTCTCATGTCAGACACTGTCTCCCGTCAAACTGTGATTAGAAAGCAAATACGTGATGTACTTAAAAGAGGTTAGAAGTGAATAATGTCAGATTGTGAAATGATGGTTTATAATTAGCACATAGTATGATGTTAATACCTGGATTTCCTGCTATAGTTTCAGTTTGCTGACTCCGGGGACAGCATCTTAGAGCAACTGATCCATGCTGTCAGGAAGACATTCAAACTGGAACAGCTCAAGCATACAGTATAGAGGAATTTAAGTTTCTAAACACACTTTCATTTCCTCCAAACAATTGTTTCGTTAGGTCCTTAGTTATTTATAGGAAAGTTATGCTAGATTAGAATGAGCTGGACACTTTTCCTATGCAGAGCTTTCAGAAATAAAACAGATGTGTGAGCTATCTCAGTTTGAACTGATAGAAGGAGAAATAAAACAGCTGAACCTAGACTATACTTGTCTACTAAACTCTGGCAGTAAGATACTGCAAGGGAGACAAAAAGCGCTAGGAAACAGCCCATATATAATCTACTTCAGATCAGCCTTTTCTCAGATGAAAAACATTTTCCAAAATAGAAAAGACAGCCTATACAATGTTGGGTATTTATTTGAAATAAGAAAAAAAATGGATCTGGAAACTTAATTTTTAAGAGTGCTAATTTTCCCTGCCCAATTTGGGAATAGAAGATTAAACAATCTTTTGTGGCAAATACCCTACTACATCACTTGCACATGCACCAGATGTTGATCCAGAACATGTCAGAAGATAAGTAACTGATTAATATTTTTATGCTTTCTCCTCCTGCACTCCCAATTGAGAGCAGCTTTGTGAGATTCATAAACACAGTAAAAGAACATTTGAAAATCCCCTTTGCACCCACACATGTTTATACTGCTTCTACATCCATTTTGGAGGGGATTTTTCTCAGGCATCTGGACGGCTAGTGTCTCCTGCCGCAATGAGGGATTGTATTGATTGGTGCTCCGGCTAAAATTGGTTCAGTGAAACTCCTATGTAACATGGAGAGGGAACTGAACCTGAATAATTGGTTCATGTAAACAGTATTATTTTGTATAGGTACTGGGCTAAACAAAAATAATCCCTTTGTAATTAACTTGAAATAGTAATAGACTGGGCTTAGGGTCTGATTTATTGATTCCCTTGCACTTAACAAACTGTTCTGTTGTAGCTGGGCTGGAAGTTATCAATAGATTTATGGTCTCAGTCCAGGGAGCTGGGTGCAGAAGCCAGGGGATGAAGATGATGAGTTTGATCTGGCTCACAGTGATAAGTTGGAGACCATGGTATATGAAGATTTCTAGTAGTGAGTGGTGCTATTGAGCCCATAGTTTGCATTCATAACAAAGGCAAATGAAAAGCAATAGGAATATGCTTGAGTGCAGGAAAAAACACCATCTCCTATCCTGTCTGCAGATATGTAGGGATGTGGTCCATTTGCTGAGGGCTTGGAAGAAAGAAATCAAATGCATTTTTCGACTTCACAGAAATGAATTCGGTCCTAGAAAAATTTAACCCTACCCACAGCCAGAAAACACCCTCCCTACCCTAAACTCAGCTTTTAGCAGGTATTGTAGCGAGCAAAACTAGAGATAGACATTTGGCTTCACATCCAGGTACGGAAATGTTGAGGCTGTGTTTTGTAGTACATAAAGAGGATTTGGCTGGGAACTGTGTAAATAGTCCAATTTTTCTGACCTTACTTCTGTGTAGGTTTCTACTTGGTTTGAAGGTTTAACCCAAACAGGTTTATTTGTCTTTTTTAAAAATGTTATTTTGAAAATCTCCTGTACTCTTTGTTCCCATTTCTTTCTTCAAAGGTTTTTGGTTCATTGAGTTATGATAAATTCCATAGGATTGGGTAAAATCACTGAGCAGTTTCTGGGAGATTAACTTTCTTGGCAGTATAGATTTCAGAAAACATTCACTATCACATCTCTGAATTCCCAGGGAATGTGTTAATCAGCTTTACAGCTTTTATTAGAATAATATTTGAAGTGAGTTCAATGGATCGACTTTTGCTGATGCCCCTCATTACTTTTTCTTCACATTTAGTCAATTGATCAATCTCTATAGGCAGCGTTGTCTTGCTGGATATTTGAGTCTATGTAAGGCTTTGTGGATGTGCCTAAAGCAGTAGACTTTACTGGATCTAAAGACTTCACTTAAAGTAAAATCTATGTGACTAAGTTAACAGCTGTGATGCTGAAATCTGTTGCCTTTGCTGCTATATGATTAAGTCTACCTCTGTGTTTGATCTAATGACTCTTTAATGCGTATGGAAAAGTCTGGAGACAGGCAAGCTGCTGGCAAGTAGACAGTAGGCAGTCTTTAACCCTCAATTTTTTATGTGTAGTGAATGGGACACCTTCAGCAGAAAGGTTGGAGAGTGTTGTCTTCCACATAGCAGCTTATGGCTAATGGATAGGACATGCCCAGCAAGGGTGAAGAAGAAAGCTTGGATCCCCTCTGACAGAGCAAGGAAAGGAGCCTACTTTTCCTGTTTCCTGAACAAGTGTTCAAGTCATTAGGCTATTGTATAAAAGGGAGCGTGACCCCATTTCCTGATACATTTTAAAAGAGAACAGTGTCCCTCAAAGAAAGGACAGAAATGTCTGTGTTCAGGTGAGGGTTTCAGATGGCATGTCCCAAGGGAGAAGGGTATTCATGCAGCCATGAATAAAGACGTATTGCAGTGCTCAGCAGTTCTTATGGTTGCTTCATATTGTGTTTGCTACCTTTGAGAAGCTTCCTGCTCAGCATGGCCCTGGTTCTGGAGCTTATAGGCACAGATCTACCTCCTCTTATATTCAGCCATTAAAAAGATTCAGAATATGCAAAAACATGATTTTTTTTTTTAATCCAGTCTTCTCATTTTGATATTTTCATGGTTTTAAATCTAGACAGACATATAAGAAGACAAATTTCTCAAAAAATATGGATTGATAAAAGCCATACTAAAGTTTCTTGATTGTATTTCAGTGCACCTGGGGAGAAAAAAAAAAAGAAAAAAATAGATTACTGCATTAGCTACTGCCCCACAGACTAATGAGAGGTTATTGGCAGGTTTTTTTTGTTCTGTGGCTCTAGACATCCAATATTATAAGAGTTTTCCTATACCACTCAGCCCAATCCTTTTTCATATATGAATCATAGAATGATTTGCATTGAAAGAGGCCTTAAAGATCATCTAGTGCCAACCCCTGTGCTGTGGACAGGAATATCTTTCACTAGACCAGATTGCTCAGAGCCCTATCCAGCCTTGCCTTGAACACTTCCAGGGATGGGGCAACAACACCTTCTCTGGGCAACCTGTTCCAGTGCCTCAACATGTTCCTTGTGAAGAATTTCTTCCTAATATCTTATTTAAACCTACCCTCATTCAATTTGAAGCTCCCACCCCTTGTCCTATCACTAGATGCCCACGTAAAAAGTTCCTCTCCAGCATTCCTGTGCCCATTGGGGCACAGGAATGCTGCTATAGCCATAGGAATGCTACTATAAAGTCTCCTGGAAGCCTTCTGCTGTTGAACAGCCCCAACTCCCTCAGCTTGTCTTCAAGGGAGAGGTGCTCCAGCCCTCTGATCAGCTCTGTGGCCTCCTCTGGACTCACTCCAACAGGTCCATGTCCTTCTTATGCAGGGAGCCCCAGAGCTGAATGCAGTACTCCAGGTGGAGTCTCATGAGAATGGAGTAGAGAGGGAGAACCATCTCCCTTGACCTACCAGTCACATATATAAGTACCAACTTATATTAAGGAACAACTTTTCCAGGATTTTCACAGCAACTGAGAGCACTGCTGGATGTCCAGCCAGCAGGCTGCTCCATGTCCTAGAAAGTGGCAGAAGTGCCCACACATGCAGAGTGTATAAAGCTCTTCCTTTTGTGTCCTTTAAAAGTCACTGGTGAGTTCCATGTGCCTACCCCGTGTTATGCCATGAGTGTTTTTTAGTGATCTGGATTTCAATATATCAAATCTGGCATCTTTTCTGTTCTCATGCTAGACACGTGTGACTAGTGTGAAGTCCAGTCTAACTAGGATTCAGCCGAATGAGAACCAGTGGTTTTATTAGTAGTTTCTGTTTTTTATCTTCCACTCTTATATTAGCAGTTTGATTAAATATGAAACTGTGAAGGTAAGATTAAAAAAAACTGTAGGGGCCTTTAGAAGTACAGGTATAATCAGAAGTGCTTCTCATGATAAAGGTTTTGATTTACATTTTTGGTGGTTTTGGCAAAGGAACTCTTACAGATACGGTGAGAATTACAGACTGAAGGCCTAAACAAGTACAGCATTTTCTTTTGTATTATTAACAAATCAAACTTTCTTTAAGTTCAACTTTGTCATCAAGTGTTCTTCCTAGAAGGTGACATGGATACATAAATGACATGAGCAAATGGAAACATGTATGTGAATGAATTTCATTTTCCTCACATGGTTAGACAAATGGATCCAAATTTTATATTGTTTGTCTCACTTAGGCTCAATTGTGCATAAACCAGGAATTAGATCTAAATAAACTGAACAACTATTGCTGGATATGAGGTATCCTGATCTCTTGGATATGATGTATCCTGATTGTGCCATGCTAGATCTTGACAGGTGTGCTAGAACAGAATTTGCATGAGGGTGGGATGTCTCAGAAGGCCCATTTCATGTCAGCCACATTGCAGACTGTCCCTGGGAACTTTCCTGCTTAAACTGAAGGCCGTCAAGCTGTCTTGGGTGTTGCATCTGCATGTAGGCCTACCTATTTATTTTAAGTCTAATTTCTGGGTCATGATCAGTCTTGGAGACTACCTTGCACACTGAGATAATCATGCCCCAGGAGCACAGGGTTCAGTCATCTCTTTTAAAGAACTGACATGAAAAAGAAATGGTGGCAGGTAGAGAAAGTGGTGGTGGCAAATCACAATTACAATTAAATTCATACGCATGTGCTTGTGTGTGTGTATACATATATGTGCTTCTTTTTCTCATGTATATGCATCTCTGCATATATGCATAATTATCAACATTATGTGAAAAAGCACATGAAATAGGCATTTACCTTCTATGTTGACTACAACTAATAAGGAAAGATTTATATATGTAGTAGAAGGTCTTTATATCACTTCTATGGAGATATTGGCAAGTTTACTCTTCAAAGTGATATGCAGTGATTTACAGCATGTCAGGTGCTAAATATGCCTGGGAACATTGACTTGCTCAGTGACAGAGATAAGCTATTCTAGCCTTCCTTTAGTGAGAAGTAGTCTACCCTAATAATATAGCATTCAGATGGACAGTTTCTGTGGAACTACTGATGTGATGTGTATTCACAGCCTTCAAAGCAAAGTTGTTAATGTGTTGATATTCCTTAGCGTATTGCAGGGATATCTGGTAGTATTTGAAGAGAGGTTAATAAAGAAATTGGTGAAACTAGTAATAGTCATGCTTATATTTAAAGATATAAACTGCTAAGCTAGCCCACAGAAAGGATGAAAGTTCAAAAAAGCAGCTAGGTTTTCTTTTGGTATAAATCAGTGGGAGTTTGCCTCTAAGCCTGTGAGGCTGTGTGAGTTTACAGTAGTCAAGGAACTGTCTGGTAATTTTATCTACACAGAATAGAAGGAATGGTGCTTCTTTTAGGTCCTAGATATTAGTCTAGTAGCATTAGTTAGCAAATGAAAGTCTTGACTTTCTTGCTTTTGTTGGTTTTGCACATCTGGTCTCCTAACCTTAACTTAAGTCCTGTTATTGTTCTGTCACAGTCTTTGTTTTAAAAATGCTTCTAAAATTCTATTATCAAAAAACTGTTCTGGCTTCAGTGGCAACAGAATAAATGTCAGGAATGCACTTATCTTGAATGAGTGTGACCCAATAATTTACTTTCTTGTTTTGGTAAGTATGAAGAGCCCAGAAAGCCAGGAGTTTGCCCTGAGTCTTCACATACTTGTGCAACAGAGTTCTGTCCACCTGTAAATCAAACACAGTGAGGTAAATAGTTTTAAGAATTTACCATGAAGATTCTCCTGGTTTTACATGCAGAAAGAGAGGCAGTGAGAGGGAGCGAACCTCTATAGGGGAGGTTAGAGAACTGGGTGGTGTTACAAAAACTTGCATGAAAGCCAGGAATCTGTTCTGGCCTGCATGACATGAAGAACTTCATAAATGTGGGATGGTTAAAATGTTCTGGATGCTATATTGCACAAAGCAAATGAATAAACAAGAACATTAGAAAATATTTTAGGATTAGAAGATTAAGAGTAATTGCAAAGGCAGACTGGATGGCTCAGGAGATTGGTAAGGGATCTGGAGCCTTTCACCTCCTGATTAGCCAAAGATGTAACCCAGGTAAGCAAAAAAAAAAAAAAAGGAAGAGTTATTAACGTTTGATGTTCCAATGCAGATGGATTCTAATCAGTAGTTGCAGAAGAAGCCAGAGGTCAAAGACAGCTTTACTCTGCATGTAAGCCTTGTGGCTGAATCTCTTATGTGGATATAGTTTCTGATGGTCGAATTTTCTTCATAAAACATATGATTACAGGAGCTGGCAGACTTTGTCTTCTTTGGTAAATTTTTTCATTTTCTGTAAGAAGTATTTGTAAATTGCTTTGGCGTGATGGAATTTAGGATTGAATTTTGAAAAAGAGGAGGGAGAATAGAGTAGGGTAGCATTTAGATAAAGGGCAGATTAAATATCAAAGACACATTTTAAAAAAAATAAATTTACTTCTCCTTGCCCAAGTCCATCTATTCCATGAAATCAATGTCTTCAGTCTGACTAATTAAAGTAATATAGGCATATCTGTTGGAAACATATAGTGCAATTACACAGCTTTGTTGAAGTACTTGCCAACATACTTTAGAAAGTACATCTTGAAACATTGTCAATTATCATGTTATCTTTACTCCTCTTTCTGGCTATTTTTGGAAATGTGTGTGCTGTATGAGGAGATAGCTTAGTTTTATTAACACGTCGGCTTTCAGTAAATTCTTTCCCAGTCTTCTAGATTTTGAGAATTTTCCCCATTAATGAATAAATTTAATGATTAAGAATTTTGAGTTTCAGGGAATCTTACTGTGTAATATATTTCAGTTTAATCCTAGAATGAGACATGGCTTCGAAGAGCAATTTTTAAAGAATATCTCAATATCAACAATCTCAAGCTCAAGAATGGAGAACCTATTCTAATAGCTGTCTGCCTCTATACTGTGTAATAATTAATACCAACTATATTGCCATAATTGAGGTGCTACTAAAATAAGTGATAAGCCTAATGTTTCATAGGCAAGTGATAGTGAAGGAAAGAATTTAATCATGTTTCCACAGACCAAACTTGTATGTTAGATTCACTTTAAAAAGAGAATTGTGAAGATTAGTTTTCTTCTGTGCTTATTGAGGGAACTATGGATCTATAGTTGCTCCTACATTTCTAGTGCAAGCTGTACCTCTGCTCATGACTGCCACTATGTCAGCTAGCACTTTGGACTACACTCATGTAACGGAATTGCAGAATTTTAGCTTTGCTTTTGTTTAGTTTCTTCTTTTTGCTGGGGAGGAGTGTCTTCTTAAAAGCAGGGGAATAGGTTTTGTTGGGATCATAATGAAATAGGGGAGTAAATACAAGAAGCTATCACTTCTGATATCACACAGAAATACACAGAAATGCGGATATTGATTTCTGGAATATATATATATTTATATTCCACTTTCTCCATCTCTTTCTCCTTTTCCTCTTTCTGGGGTAGGTCAGAGAGAGCAGGAGATTAAGGACAATTACATACCTGGTGAAGGAGTTTAGTGCCTGTACATAGAGATACAACATGTAACTGAAAAATTTGAAAGTCAAGCCAAGACTTGAGCAAAGTGTGTAAATCAAAACAGTTCTGCAAATGTGTGGGCTTCGTCCAAATTTGGCTTGCTGAAAGCTGAAACAACTTCGGTTTATACCATCACTTCAAGAGTTTTTCCCAACCTCTTTGCATGGAAACCACTTTCTTCAGTTCTCTTTAACTGAGAACTCACAGAGGCTTTCAGTAGGTATTGTTAAGTGTGAAAAATGGCTTTTGAATATAATAACTTAAGACCACCCTCTGTTACCTTTCACATACATGGTCTAATGCAATGCATTATTTTGAATTGTGGCAGGGTATTCGGAGAAATGTCAAACCAATAACTGGTAATCAATTACATTCCAGTGGTGTAAAGACTGTGTTGCCCACATTGCAAGGGTTTAAATTGTGTGGGAATATTTAGTTCTATTTTATCGTCTTGCAATGCCGAGAAGGATGTATTACCATGGGACACAGACTTGCTATGTAGGCCACTAAGCAGGATTAGCACAAGTTACAGAAATTATGTGATCTACAGTCCATTGTAGAAAATGATAGTATTAATAATACATTTGACCAATGTTCTGAAATAAAAGTAATTAGCAATGAACAGCAGATGGGATTGTTGCCACTCGCAGTTTCTAACTGGTGTCTACAAAGTGTCTGCAAAATAGGTTGGTATCTGTAACTCTGTGACTGGACATCTGAGAGTAATGGATATATTTACTCATTAGAGCCACTTAAGGTAAAGAATTTTGGCTAGTTTTCTGTGCATGCATAGAACAAACACACATATCTAATTAAATGAGCAAAACCAGATCACCTTGCAACTTATGTAATCATGCAGTGAGCTGCTGTTATTTTCTCTTCACAATGATTCCATCAGTGCTTTCTTTATGTTGTCTTTCAACACCACTGGGACTTTGAACATTGAAATAATGCAGTGGATGGAGACCTGAAGTTCAAGATACTGGGGAGCAGGCCCAGATCCAACTGTTGTCAGTTGGATAAG
Source organism: Manacus vitellinus (assembly GCF_001715985.3). Taxonomy (NCBI): domain Eukaryota; kingdom Metazoa; phylum Chordata; class Aves; order Passeriformes; family Pipridae; genus Manacus; species Manacus vitellinus. The sequence continues at coordinate 14,145,907 of NW_021939396.1, forward strand.
GCTCAGCATAGTTTTGTCTCCAGTTCTTGCTTGCCATAAAATGAATAAAGGGAGATCACTCCTGCACTGTAGAAGACCTGTTAAAACATCTCTCTTCCAAAGAACCTCTTCAAAACCAAATTCATAATTTGATAGCAGAACGTGGAGCCCCAGTTTAAAGTGAAAATGTTATTACAGACAAGTCCTAGCGATTTGGCTGCCAGACTCACCATTACCTAATGAGATATGTTTCCTAAACAAACAGAAAACCATTTTCAGTTTATTTAAGAAAAAGTTTTAACCAGTTCATGGGAATTGTGCTTTCTCGAGGAGATGGGGGGGAAAGAATAGCAGCAGCTCATATCATGGTTTAGCAACTCATTGCCTCACTATACATGTTCATTCTGATGGGATACAAAGGATAACATCTCATTCTCTGAGCTAAATGGCTAAAAGGCATTTTATTATATGCATTTATAAATGTTTACATTTAATGGTCTCTGTATGTCTGAGTCTTCCCGTATGGTGTGATACTGAATGAACAGTGATCACATGCTTTCTTTATGGCACAGCTGTTGAGGAGGAGAAGAAAAATAATTACAGCATTTGCCTTATGCATTAGAACTGAATCCTGCAGAAATGTAGTAATACACTTACTGTTTGGGAGAATGGAAATCAAACTCTGCAAGGCTGAATTTTATATTCCCTGTAAGGCATCTTCTGGGTGTAAAAACTGAGAATATGTCACAAGGAAGCTTCCACCCATGTCTGCACCATGTGGTGTGGAGTGGTTCATGACAAAAGAGTTGATATCTGTGGATTTTGGGCGTAAAGAGGAATTATCTTCCATATGCTGTACACTATTTGCTCTTCAGGAAAAGAAGCCGTGCAATAGTGACATTTTTGTCAAGAGATTCTTTCTCTGGCCTTCAAACCAGTTGTACAGGAGCAGCAAATCTCCCCCTGATGTCAGGGGCAGGTGTGGTGCTCTCCTGGGAAGGGCAGGCCTGCCTGCTGTGAGAACACGGGCTTTAATAACATCAGCCCTGGAAGCCTTCTTCCCTTCCTGCAGCGCATTTTGCTCAGACATCATGAGAACAGTTAAGTAGACCTACCTTTTTTTGTGTGTGTGTAATTAGTGATGTCATGGACTTGGGTGTGGTAGGGTTTTTTGCCACATGCCATTTTTCTACTGTAGTTTTTCCATCCTTGTTTTACTAAATTGAGCTCTGTGTATGAGAGGAACAGAAGATTTCCTTGGAGAATGTCTGCAGTGAGTAATCCTTGAGAAAACTGCCTTTCGTTTGAGACAGCAGCCACTACGGCTCTGTGAGAAGGCATCCTGGCGGATACTGGATACTCCTGTAGAAATGGTCTTTGTAAGAATTGGTCATACTCCGACACAGCAAACTGAATTTGTTATTTAAAATTTAATTTTTGTTTGCTCTTATTTAGAAAACAATTCTCTTGGACTATTAAACATGAATATGATTAAAACATGTAAGTGTATTGAAAGAAAAAGACTGAGGACCCATTCTTTTGTTCCACACCTGGCATAGATTCCCAGCAAAGTTTGCTGTCAAAGGGTTCTGAGGTACGGGAATGGATTATTGGGTCTTTTATCAATGACATTATTCAATCATTTAGTGAAGGAAGGAATAGTCCTATCAGAGAGTGCTAAGATCATGTTGTGTACATGTGCCTCAGTCTCCCCAAATCAATATATTTATTATTCATATGGAATATATATTCTGCTTTGAGAAACATTTAAAAATCTTCATCAACAAATGTTAAACATGTGAGGGTATATGTATGAAATCTTACTACATTAGTACAAATGAAAATGGAGGTGATGGTTAATCAAAGAGGCTTATGAATTTGTTGCTCTCTATTTCTCTTCCCCCTCCCACTCCTAGCTATTTGAATAAATCTACAGTGGAGCTAAACTGACCTTGTTCTTTATTCACAGGTTACTTTAGGTGGAACCTTTATTGGAATTGGGCGGAAAACTCCAGATTGCCAAGGCAACACCAAGTACTTCCGCTGCAAATTCTGCAATTTCACCTACATGGGCAACTCCTCCACTGAACTAGAGCAACACTTCTTACAGACTCACCCAAACAAAATGAAAGCAACCCTTCCCTCCTCTGATTCTGGTAAAACTTCAGAGAAAAACTCCAATAAATCCAGTCCTACTCTTCGACCATGTGATTCTGGAGACTTGGGGAAGTGGCAAGACAGAATCACTGTAAAAGCAGGAGATGATACACCAGTTGGATATTCGGTGCCCATCAAGCCAATAGATTCCTCTAGACAAAATGGTACCGATACAACCAGTTACTACTGGTGTAAATTTTGCAGTTTCAGCTGTGAATCGTCCAGCTCATTGAAACTATTAGAACATTACAGCAAACAGCATGGGGGAAGCCAGGCAGGAAACCTTCACCCAGACCTGAATGATAAGCTTTCTAGGGGATCTGTCATTAACCAGAATGATCTAGCCAAAAATGCAGATGGGGAGTTAGTGACAAAGACAGAAAAGGGTGCGAGTGTGGCAAAAAAGAAAGACTTGACTAGCAAAGGAGCAGAGGACAGCATGGTGACGAGCTACAACTGTCAGTTCTGTGACTTTAGGTACTCAAAGAGCCATGGCCCAGATGTAATAGTGGTGGGCCCACTTCTCCGTCACTATCAGCAGCTACACAACATTCATAAATGTACCATTAAGCACTGTCAGTTCTGTCCCCGAGGCCTCTGCAGCCCAGAAAAGCACCTTGGAGAAATTACTTATCCATTTGCTTGCAGAAAAAGTAATTGTTCCCACTGTGCTCTCTTGCTTTTGCACCTGTCTCCAGGGGTGACAGGAAGCTCTAGAGTCAAACACCAGTGCCATCAGTGCTCATTCTCCACTCCCGACGTGGACGTTCTCCTGCTCCACTATGAGAATGCACACGAAGGCCAAGCGTCTGATGTCAAACCAGAAACAAACGCCCTGCCAGGGGCAGAGGGGCCGCTGACGCTCAAGGAGAACAAAGAACACTCATGTACCAAATGTGACTTTACTACCCAGGTGGAAGAAGAGATTTCCCGACACTACAGGTACAGTGGAGTTTCAAGTGATTAATGATTTGAACCCAAACAAATAGCCCTCCCATAATTTCTAAATTAAATGTCACCATTCCTCAAACATTTGAAGAAACTGGAAATCAAAATATGAATGTGTAGATATAAATCTTTACAGCCAGAGTCTAATCCAACATCGACTTTGTTTTGGAAAACCACCAGCTAAGTTGGTGGATTTAATTATACATTTAAACCTGTACAATGGAGAGGCAAATTTGGATTTGTGTGCAGATGCTGAAGTTTCAGCATATTTGAGGTTTGGTCAACTATTTTCCACCCAGAATCTTTTAGGTACTGTTTTAGTTTAGGCTTTTTACAAGAAAGCTGGCATCTTCATTCAGTCAGGGAACACAAATGGCTTTACTTTCCAAGATAGACTGTGAACCCTTTCATGCTCCATGACAGTGCTTCGATGTACTACCTTTTTGTAGTATTTTCCATTCCCAAGTCCAGCAATGTAATAATTAGTTTAAGAGCATTCCACTGCTGTTTTGGTGTTGGTTTCCCACTGGGAGCAGACACTCTTTTGTCTGTTGATGTCATTCCCCAAGATCCTTTTGCAGATGCTTATTTTCGTGTTGCTGGTTTACAGTGTCATTCTATTTATTTTAAATGCTAATGTTCCTATTTGGAGGTGGATGCAGCCAGTCTCCTGACTCAGTCTGACACAATGTCATAGTGGCAGCCAACTCCCCGCTAAACTTCTTGGGTCAGTTCCTGGGCTGTTGTAAACTGGCAGTCCAGTTTACATCAGAGGAGGAGGTGGCTCATAGGCTTTGTGAAGAGCAACAGTTATGTGCCGCTGCAAAAGCGATGTTAAATATTAGAAAATCATGCTGAATATGTTAATAGTTAAGGCTAATGCGTCAACAACAACGGAAAACTCAGTATCTATCTCATCTAAAAGATCTTTGCGTGGAAGCCAGCTAGAATGAAGACAAAAGAAGATGCATTTTCAAAGCTAAAGCTTTGTTAAAAGCTCAAGAAACTTTGCCATGTTTAATAGATTCCAAGACATCTAAAATTAACAAAGGCAGACTGGGGCATGATACTTTAAGAGAGATTAAAGCTGGGGGCATCCAAATGTTGCCCAACAGAGGGCTGCATTGGCAATGTATCAGGAGTCTATTAAAAAAAAAAGAGCAGATTGCTCATCTTTAATTTGGAGCTGGGGCCCACGGAGGATTCAGGTCCCAGCATGCAATGCCCCATTTTTGATCCAAGTGGGCCTGAGGGATGTTGTGTGGATTAATTAGTTAATGTTTGTAAACTGCTTTGAAGATGAAAAGTGGTATCTAAGTTCCAAGCATTATTATAGCAGCTTTGAGCCATGCTGAAGAACTCCATAGGCAGCACTTTGTCCGCCGCTGGGGCATGGCAACGATCTTTTTTTAGTGGTTAAATAACTGGAAGATTGAAATGGCTCCTTCACTGAAAAAACTAACCTTTTTTTTTTGCTGCACTTGGTAATTTAAGTTTTAACAAGCATGCCGAGCTAGGATCCTTTTTCCCAAAGAAAGGAGAAGACATGACTTTCAAAATTAAGTGCTAAGTCTGAGATGAGGCAGTTGTAGCTTCTCCTTTGGAGGGCTCAGCACCCTGCAGTTGTGGCAGTTGTGACAGGGAACTGCACTTTGGAAAATCAAGAGATACATTTAAGCATTTGGGTCTCAAGTTGTTTGTCTAAACTTAAGCTATTCTGTTTAAGACACTCGAACAATGTATTCTGTTAACCCTCCAATCTATGACATTATTGAGTACTCAGGATATTGTGTAATTAAAGTGAAGTACAACATCCTCATAACTGCCAACTTCTTTCCCTTTCTTCTGCACTCCTCCCTTGATAATTTGAATTTTGTTTCTTTTCTGCTTGTGCTGCTGCTGTTTTCCCCCACTATACATGTTTCTTTAAGTCACAGAAGTTAGTTCTGTTTGTGAAAGCTGGTCTGTAATGGCAAACACCAGCAGGTTTTATTGCTTTCCTATGTAAAACCTAGGTTTCACTCTATTGAACTAAAACTTTTGAGGCATTGTAGCTACTATTTTTATTATTATTATCAGGCTTTTTTTTTATTAGAAGTTTTGCATGTATCAGATATGTGTTTTCTTTCCCTTTTTGTATTTTAGGAACTAAAATACAGAATGGTTCAGATTTTAAAAAGTAGAACATCTATAACATAGTAGTGTTAAAGAGTTATGTGACACACAGAACTCCTAGCTGAACTTCTATGTTTCTTCATCAGAATTTTTCTCAATATCGCTTTTATTGCACACATTATATATATATATATATATATATGATGGATTTAAAATGCTGTCCATGCACATATATCTAATGCACATTTATATAATAAGAAGCTGAATGGATTCTAATATTAAACATAATACTAAGCATTAGTGTGGTGGCAGAAAGTGTTCTGCTGTTCACATATTTAGGTTTAGACTTGACAATCTGGAATATCAGAGCTGGCTTTAGATGCTCCTTACATATTTCTGTTCATGTATTTTTTTGTCTGCACTATTTTCATTTTTGAGTCGTATGCCTGAACAACATGCTTAATTTATTTTATTTTTTATTTTGCTTCCTTTTGGCTCTACGTCTACAATTTCACTATGTCTTGCTAGCTAAAAAATTTTCTATGTCCCAGTGTTATTCCTTTGCAGCCATGTATTTGCAACAATATTAGAATTTGCAAAAGCAATTTTTTCCAAGTTTTCTGTCTACAGAAATGTATACTTACACTTAACATTCATTCAGTATTTCTTGACATGATTATTTGAGAGCTGTTCAGTTAAATCTGAAGTCAATGAATCACTGCATTTGAGTTTACTTGTATTTAAACCTCACTAAAATGTGCTTACTCAAATAAATCCTTATAAGATTTATTGGCCTCCATTTTCCACTAATTCTGCTACTACTCATTTTCCATTATACCTCCGAGGAATCGGATACTCTTCATGTTCATTGGGAAGCTTAGTTTTTTCTCAGAACTGTCTGGTATTCTGATGAGCCAGAAGATGCCAACACTTAATTTAGATAAAAATCAAACAGAATTTGGGGAAATTTTGCATGTTGGATCACTTAGTCTAGAGATTATTTTCCTGCTTGCTCCAAAATAATTAGTTTTGAATATTTTTTTTAAATTAAAGCAGCTCCTTGCAGAAATAATTTTTTTCCTAATTTTGCTAAAGGATGTAGGAAAACAATGCATTTTCTCATTTTTGCAAAAGTCAGAATTTTTCATATAAATCCTTACTTGACAGAAAGCATTTGATCGGTGCTAGTAGTAATTAAAAATACTATGCTGAAAAATCCTCTAAACATCTTTTTAAAAACAAGATAGGGTAGTTATTCATTAAACTGCAAAATATAAAAAGAAAATATAAAGATTCAAATGAAATAAAAGCTGTGGCAGTGGTGCAGAGTCATTGTTTTAATAAATTCTTTTGAAAATGTGGTTGACAGCAGTTGTGTAGGGTTCTCCTTTGAAATTATTTCGAATTAATTTCAAGTTAAATAATTCCATATCTCTTAAAGATAAATGAGGTAGACGGGCAAAAGGCAAAGGGGTGCTTGGAGCTCGTGCCTTCCCAGCGCCAGGGCTGCACCTCTGGGGTGGGAGTGTTGGGGGCAGCAGTGTTGGGGCTGACCTGGCAATATCTCAGGCAGAAGATGCCAGAGCAGGGTCTAAGATGTGCAGAGTATGGAAATGTGGAGCCTTTAGGACACTCCCCAGAGAAGCCAACTGAGAGCAAAAGTGTAAATTGAGGCCCACCAGCTCCCAGTTTTGCAGCAGAGCAAGAGCCTTAACTCAGTGAAAAACAGCAGCAGCTATGAGGGCCTTTTCCATCCTCCTGACACCTTAATTCACTGCTCTGAACTTGTTTGCTCTTGCCAATGGGTTTTACTCTCCTTTTATCTCAGCCTTGCTCTCCACTCTGCCCTATTCCTCTCCTTTCTAACCCTCCACTGAAGTTTCTTGCTTACTTTGCTTGCTGTCTTTCCTTCTGAATATTTTCCCTACCCACAAGCTTGAATGCAGCATCCATCCCCAAAGTAAACTTTCTTATAAACCTGTTTCTTCATGAGAAATGATAGTAATTATTATATTCATAATTAAATTCAAAACATGCATAAAAATGGAAGTGATATGACAGCCATACCTTCATCCAGCATATTTTCTATGCCCTAGAGCCTAGGACTGTCTTCAGGTAATTAAAAAAAAAATTACTTGTTTTGTAGGGGATGGTATTTTGTAATACTTCAGACTACTTAGAAGTACGTCAACAAGACTTAATTAACAACTGACTAGTGTCGGGAGTATCACAGCCTATTAGGAAGCTCAAATAAGGAATATTAAATCCATCAAACCCTCCCCCCCCCATCTAATCTTTCCAACTTCAAGATTTTGCAAATGAAAACCCTTGTATCTTACAGTGCCCAAATCAGGTGCATTTCATTACAAATAATGATAGGATTTTTTAGAGTTGTCAGAATGTAACTGTGCAGTAAAGGTTTGGCCTGAATTTCTTGACATTTAATCTTAGCATTGGGCCATAGATGTTTTAATGTCCACAAATAATCAGAACTTTGATTTATTTTGTAGTGAAAATAATAGTGCTAAGTGACATCAGTGGATGGGATGACACTGCCAACCCAATGCCATATTGCAGAGAATGCCACTTTATGGCTTGAATCTGCTGTCAGTTTGCTTGAATGCTGTATAAACAATACCACAAAAGGGAGAATGCTGTTTCCTTCTTCATTTATATCACTTTTTTCCATACTGACTGAGATTTTCCTCAAACATCTCTTCTTTGAGCAGCTCTGTACCAATACATGGTATTGCACCTGATGAATTCAGAGTTTCAGATGGTATAGCTGTAGTTTAGCTGTAAAGTGTAGCTTTGAGGTAATGCACAGGACTGCTTATTGTGTACTTTGCAAATTGGAATTTTTAAAATTTTGTTGCTTAGCTTTGAAGAGCTTTGTGCACAACTCTAGATGTAACTTGGGTTTTTAGAAACATGGAGTAGGTTTAAATTTTAGTAAAAGAGAAATCAAACATTGCCAACTTGTATCCTTGATTGCTGTCAGGGTGGAGTGAAAACAGGCAAGTAAACATTTTCTTTTTATGCCTTGTTCTGGAAAAGAATTAAGTTTCTCACTTTCAAAAGTTCTGTAATAGCTGATCATAGTTATTATTTTAGTATTTGGGACTGTGACTTATTTTAGACAGTTCCAAACTTTGGCTTATGTTTTGGAGCTTGGGGATAGAATAATACACAGGACAAACCCATGCAAAGTATGAAGATTTAGAATGTCAACGGCAGATTTTTAATGCATACTGGAAAAGTGTATGTCCTGAAAAAAAAAGGTCTGTTGAGTTACTACTTACTGAAGTCAGTCCTCGATTTTTCCACATCACAGTCCTTATCACAGTCTCACAGAAGAACAAAGGAAAGCTTGTATGACTCTCTTTGAACCAATTAGAAATAATTTAAATTAACAAACCTTTCATGTAATAAAGGTAATTTTATTTGGGCCTCAGCCATATAGTTTAAACTGCATCTAATAATCAGCATTTATTTGTGTCCTCAAAAGTGTGGTACCGCTTTTGTGGTGTGTATGGCTCCTGATCAAAAACATTTAGCCAGTGTGGAACGGAAAAAGAAAAAAAAAAAGACAAGTTAGGCAGAAAAAAATCAGCTGTTTGGAGGTGTGATATCTGTAGATGAGAGCCAAGTTAGGAAGGGGGTTAGCTATTGAAATAGCCAAGTTAAACAAGAGACACTTAGGGCTAAGTAGCGTCCCAAAGGATTGATAAACTTTCACATGGGGAGTGTATGTGGTTGAGCCATTAGCCCCAAATGGTGTCTTGTTTAACTTGGCTTTTAAGATAACTAGCCCCTGTCTAACTTGGACTTCTCTGATGATATCCCACCTTTATAGGGCTGACCCTCTTTATAACTTGGCTTTTTGTATTTATAAAATGGTTTTGATCAGATAGCACTTTTTTTTTTTTTTTTTTTGGTTCAGAAGAGAATTAAGCTTGGTTTAGAAAAGAATTAAGTTGCAAGAGAGAATATATTAGTGTTGCATTGAGAGACAAGCTGATTTTAATAAAACACAATTGCAGAATGAAGAAAAAGGAACACAGCCAGAACAGGATTTTAACCCACAGCTTGCTCTCCCACAAGTAGATTTGGTTGCCATAAGGCTGTGTGGAGAATTGCTGAATATATTTTTTGCATAACGGAACAAGCCCATCTAGTCGCTTAAAATGAATATAAATAGGGAAAATGACAAAAAGAAAACTGATATTGCACAAGGGCTAAAAAGCTTGAGTCTGAATATGTACTCATGTCTTCACGCTGACACAACTGCAAGAAAATCAGACAATGTAAATAACATATGGTTTGTTTTTCCAACAAAAGGAAAGAAGGAAGACAAGGGGTTTAATAAGTTTGGCAAGTTGTCCTTTCTAAACTATCATAGTCTATAAGGGACATTTTGTGTATCATTCCAATTCTACAAATGCATCAAGAGCCAAATCCTGCTCTTACTGAAGTCAATGGGAGTTTTGCCATCGACTTCAGAAACAAAGATTTGGCCTTAAAAGAATTAATTCAAACAACTGGAGTTGTCAGGGCAGTAACAGATTTCTCATACAAGTTTTGTCCTGTGTGGATAGCAAAAGACTCATTTTTTACCTTGGCTAAAGACGCTGCAGTGACTCTGAATGCCTGGGGTGTGGATGTGTGAGCATGTCTGTAGGGAGAGAAGCTCTTGTAGAGTTCTGTACATTTTGGAGGACAGAGGTGGTATTTCGCTCTGCATTGGTAGGATGCCGGGCGCAGTGGGGCCCGGAGCCTGGCAGAGGGCTCTGACCGCTCCTGTACTATAAACAATTATTCATAATGGCGTTAGAGAGCTCATAAACAGTGTTCTGTTCCTATGATAGATACAGTAAATGGGTAACATGTTGTTCCCATATAGCAACATATGCTTTACATAATATAGTAATGCAGTACTTTATCTAGGCTTTTAGAGTTAAAACAGGAAGGCGTATTATTCCACACTGCTCCACAGCTCCTACCCAAGAATATCTGTATTTGACAGGAAAACACAGTTTGTAGTGACACAGCCAATTGTTTTGCTTTTTCTTTAGCGTGGCATCTTTCAAAGTTATGTTAAAATGTGTTAGAGAACCAAGAAGTACTGTCTGTTGTGTTCAGTCTTCTGTCCTTTCCTGTATACTTATCCGTAAGTTAAACAGAGCTCCATTCAAAATCATATTTGTCAAGCAAAAGCATATGAAATTGGTGGAAAGTAAAGGAAATTTTGAAAAATTTTAACTTTCTAACATAGATCTATATTATATAAAGTGTGTTTTTTTTTTATAAAAAAGAACTGTCCTCTTCTAACTATTTGATTTTGGTTGACAAATATGTGTTTCTTTAGTGTTTCTACTGCAGTAGAAAGTGAAAAGTGTATTGCAGCAAACTGAAGAGAAAAAACAAAAAATCCCAGTGAAAATTTTATAAAGTTTAGAATAATGCAGAGAAATGTGAATGAATGATAGGAGGCCATTGCAAGGCATGAGGGGAAAAACCAGGAGGATTTTCGCCTTATTGTACAAGACACCAAAGTAAACCTGCTTGCTTTATTTAGAGGGGATCACACTGAGTTCGATTTATTTTCTTAATCTTGGTAGGTAGAACCATTGTGAGAGGGAAGGCCAAGGGGAGACTCTTATGTTAATAGGCTTGTGGTTTTCTTCCAGGAGAGTACACAACTGCTACAAATGCCGTCAGTGCAGCTTCACAGCTGTTGACACTCAGTCACTACTAGAGCACTTCAACACTGTGCACTGTCAGGAGATGGACATCACTACAGCCAATGGGGAGGACAGTCACGGTGTTTCGTCAATCAAGGAGGAGCCAAAAATTGACCTCAAGGTCTACAGTCTGATTAATCCAGATCCCAAAATGGGGGAGCCCATATCTGACAGCATAGTGAAGAGGGAAAAGATAGAAGATAAGGAAGTGCTCAAGGAGAAAGGCTGGACTGACAGCCCCAGTGATGATCTTCGCAACGTGACCTGGAGAGGAACAGACATTTTGAGGGGGAGCCCATCATACACACAGACCAGTCTGGGCTTATTGACCCCAGTGTCCGTTGGCCAAGAGCAGCCAAAGCCTTTACGGGATAGTCCAAATGTCGAAGCTGCCCATCTCGCAAGGCCCATGTACGGCTTGGCAGTGGAGAGCAAGGGTTTCCTGCAGGGCGTGCCAGCGGGAGCAACGGAGAAACCTGGGCAGCTCACCCAGCCCTACTCTGGTTCCGGGGACAGCAAGACGAAGGATGAATCCCAGTCCTTATTACGGGTAGGAAACTATTTTTTTTTCCTCTTGCTTTTTGTGATTACATGTATGTTATGTTTAATTAGCCATGCAAATGATTTCTTCAGGTCTGGAGTAATGTGGTTGGGGTTCTTTCAGTGTGTGGAAACAAACAAACCAAAAAAAATCAAAGGAAGACTCAAATCTGTAGAGCCAAACTGGCAGGTAAATGTTACAAAGGGTTACATAAAATAATCTATATATTGATGTAGTATTAGTAAGCAAGTGCTTCTGCTTTTGCTATTTAGCTCTGATTGAATTTTGTTTAATCATTCCTGCTAATTGTGCAGGTTGGTCATGCATTTGAAGAAGGAAGGTTTAGAACCCCAGAAGGCTGCACATCTGTTACACTAAAACAACTAATCACCTCTTAAATTTTGTGGTGACAGTTCACACTTAAACAAGATTTCATATTATTACATATCTAAGAATATGAAACCTGAGTTAAATATTAATAAAAAGTAACCTTTTTTTTTATGAAGCAACATAATTATATATCAATTTTGACACTTCTCTGGTTGCCTTGGAAGCAAAAGAAAAAGAAAAAAGAGAAAAGGAAGGAGCTCGGGTGATAAGAGATGGCAAATATTTGCTACACCAAATAATTCCTATTTTTTTTTTTAATAAAAGGACCTGTATATAAGCAACTTCCCCTTCTGGTGAGGTATGTTTTCCCACTGTAGAGAAAACTGGGTTTAGAAAAGGTGTCAAATTCTGAGGACCTGAACAGAGAGACAAATAAGTACCTTCCTCCTGGAGTCGTCACTAGATGTTTTCATGTAGCAGTGATAGCTGCTCCCTATCAGAACTTACAGAAACTTGCCACAGGAGCAGTCAGTGTGCAGACAAACCTCACTAGAATGGAAGTGATGATCTGCTGGTTTCTTTTATTGTCTTTTATAAGAACATTTATAACCATAGCATCCATTACTGTAACATGTAAGAAGAAGACAAAAGGCAAGATATATGTTTTATTCCATGGTCTGCTAAGTTTATACATAGGTATACATATAAGACTTAAAAGCTCTTTTAAATACAGTCAGTGGTCTTAAAAGTATTGCAGTTATTCTAATTATAAAACAGCATACCTATCACTTAAACTCTGCATTCAGTTTAGGGAGACCACAGACTTTGGTACTTTACAGGCCATGAATAGTTATTGTCAGATTTTAAATGTATGAGAAGCAGTTACAGTATGACAGGTTCCCTGTTGCTAACCTGGGTGTGTGCTCACTGTAGATGGATTATATTTCTCTCCTCCATTAGAAATATGTATTAACATATAGACATAAACCCATCTAGCAGTCGAATTCATGCTGTACATATGATGCATCCCACTTCAGTTCTTGTAGTGGTTTTTAGCTGTGCACAGAACATATTGACCAGAGAAGCCACTTAAATTGTGGCTTATCAGAATACAAATAATTTTCCTTTATTTTTTTGACTACTAAAGAATGAAAAAACCCAAATAAACAAAAATCCGCAAATTTGCAGAATCAGTTCTATAAAGGTCTAAATTTGGTTGGTAGCTGGAGCCTAAAATCTTAGTAAGCAGTAAGATAAGGCCATTATATTGTCTGTTTTAACCACCACTGAATATATAATGGGAAACTGCTTCTTATGCCCTTTGAAAAAAAAAATCTCAGACACTTTTTAGAAGTCTTTATAAAAAAGCACTAATGTATATATATATACACATACACATATATATATATTTACATACATATATAAATTTTTTTTCAAATTAGTATTTTTATCTAACTGGAAATATTTTGATGGGTTCTCAGAAATATGAAGAACCTATAATTTCCGTGTTTTTCTGAAAAAAAAGTCTTATTCTTCTGTATTAACAATCCATATAAATTAGTTCATCGCATTTTAAAATTTGTACAATCCAACTTTTATGTCTTTTAATGATTTATTAGCAGATTATGTCTATACTGACTGATAAAATCATATCAACACCCTTAAAATAGGAATTACTTTTGGGTACTCCATTAGCTGCCTTGCTCTTTGAACTCTGTTGTGCTAAAGATTTCTGGGTCTTTTCCTTAGTTACAGTATTTTAATTTTTACTTTTCTTCTTTGAAAATTGGGCAAGTTGCGTTTGTCAGTTTGAAATATTAAAAAAAAAAAGGAAGGAGGTTAACTTTTTTTATCTGCTGAACAGAGTTCCTAATCTTACATATTTCATCATGATTGATGGATAGAGGAAAAAATAATGAGAACTGAAACTTCTTTAAGGTAAGGGGTGATCTGAAGGATAGGAGGTATGGGAGTGTGATTCTGTGAGTGATATTAGTTCCCTCTTCCTCTCAGTTTGTGGAAAAGATCATAGAAACCCAACTCCTTTATTTTGCTCTTGATTTAGTTTTCTGTAGACAGTTATGGGATGCAGTACTGGAGCCAGGAAATAAGAAGACAAAGTGATGGTCAGCTCAACCATTGGGAGCTTAGTGTCAAATATTACCTTACATACAGATAGGCATGTCTGGGAACTCACTTGGCCCAGACAGAATTAGAAATTATTCAGAAAAGAACTTACCGTCCATTATTGAAAAAAGCAAATTTTTATAATTCTCTGAAATAAAAAAAATACACTATACTGTTAAGTAAGTCTCTCATTATTATCCACTTCTGGATACATTTATTTTTCTAATGTGAAATAGCTAGTAGGACTTGGTACTATCTGAAAGCAAAGTGTTAAATCAATACATCCTTCTGGTATCACATAATGAATGCTCATGCAAAACACTGTATCCTAGGACGACTGGTGACTAGGAAACAAAACCTATAATAAAATCACTGTGGACACCTTAATTTTTTTCCCCCCAAAGACTGACACAGAGGAAGCCAAAAGTTTGGGATTACTCAGTGAATAAACACTGTGAGAAATGGACTGAAAAAAAAGTCCCTAACACATCCCTTTGGTTGTACTGGCTATTCAGTATTTGTAAAGTGGTTCTACTTATTATAAATGATTTATAATGATTTGACAGTAGCAGCAACACTGTGTGCTTTTCATTTTTTAGTTTTCCAATGACTGGGAGAAGGCAAAGCCGAGATCAGGTTTTTTCACATTTTTTCATATAGATAGAGGTTGATACTACAAGTTTAGAAGTGATTAGAATTTTGATAAAATATCAGAGACAATAAAAATCAACTGGGGAAGGGATGAAAATATACCTTGGCCCACAGAAATCCCTAATGCTTACAGGATAATTTTAAATTTTTGGAAATTACTTGGAGTGGCTTTCAGCCATTTTTATGCTGTTTCTTACATTCTTTCCATGCATGATGGCCATGGTCCCCTCCCCAGACTCTGTGTTACAGTAGATTATTTGTGGGAGTCATTAGGGTAAGATTTCTAAAAGCCTGAATCTTTCGTGACCTTTCGGGAGCTGGGGATGGTGCAGTGGTGAGAGCTCAAACTCTGCACGTGTGCAAAGACACATGTGCAGTGGATGCACCTTTTTTCCCGGGAGTGCTTCTAAGCTGTGTGTGTGTAACAGAATCTTTCTCTGGGGCTTGATACACTTCTGTGAGTAGCTTTAATTTATTTTTCTTATTAAAATATTTCCAGCAGCTGTACTTACATTGAATTGGTATGTTTTGCAAATGGGAATTACCAAAAATGTACCTCAGCGTGGTACAATGTAGACATTATTTCTGCTCTTCCTTAGAGTAGCTGATTTTATAGTTTAAAGATTTGTTGATACTGGAAGGTCTATTGAGATGCAAAAATGTTCCTTTTTTTGGGTAGCACATTGGCAGCCAGCAGACTCCAGGCCAGGCAGATTGTTTAATGCTTTGACAGTGCAGATCTTGGACAGCGGGAGCTTTTTGCTAAACTGATTTTAAATGAAGTGTCCTTTTTTTTTTTCGTATGTGTGGACACTGCAGAACAAAGTTTTGTGCAAAAATGAGAAATTGTAGCGTGAGCCTTCAGACCTATACACAGACCTAGTTAGCCCACCTAAAGGTGTTGGTATGCACATCGTACTTTAGCCAACACACATGCAGAATAACACAGATCAGCGTGTCCTGTGGTGCCACATGGACCTACAGACAGCAAGGAGACTCCTGTGTATTAACCATAATTCGTGTAATGGAGGGATTTGTGTACCATCAAAGAGAGAGAGATTGTCACATTATTGCAAAGGTAGTGTTGATTTTTATCAAGGTATACTGCAGGCTGTAACATTAAATATTTAACTGAGGTTATGTTAACCTTTGCTGTGAGCTTTTTATATGGGGCAAAGGATAAAATCCGTTCTTCTATTAAGCTGAGATTATTTTCACCATAATGATCAGACTGTTTACACACTACAGGAAATCATGGCATTTCAAGAAAGTTTCCATTTACTTTAAGAAGAGTTATTTTCTTTTTGGCTGTGATATTTGCACTTCTGATATATCATATAGTGTTCTGTCTAAAGCTGGTTAGATGGCTTTAAATTTGGGGGAGACAGGAAATCAGAAAAAGTTATTTCCCCTCTCCGTGTTTTGCATTCTCCTATGAGGATGATTGACAGTGCTAATTTTAAAATAAGAAATTGGTATGAAAGCATTAAATTTACATATAATTGATTTAATACCAGTGTAGTAAATATCAGACACAATCCCTAGTGGCAAAACATTATTTCTCCTATTATAAAGCACTGACTCCTGTTATCCACAGAGTTGGATTCCAAATAGATGCAAAGCAGTGGGAATGCTGAGCTGGCCTTTGTGATTTCCAAAAGACGTCTCTAAACATTCAGTTCTTGGCCAGAAGGCTAACATACTTTTGAGGTAAAACCTGCCTCTCTGATGCTGGTAGAAGTATTGCTGCTGCTGCCTTTAGCAGGAGCATGATGAGCAATATGACAAGGTTCAAGCAGAGTGGGATCTTGGTTTAAATGTGATTTTTCGGTGGTCACTACAGGGTGACACACGGAAGTTTTGGTGCGCTTTGGCACCAACCACTTCCAACCACCTTTAGATAGCAGAATCTTAATGATATATCTACAGAAATAAATTTAATGCATATAATTGTATCACAGTTCTTACTATTAATTTTGTGGAGGTCTTAGATGCTGCATCTCATCCCTAGGCCACTTCAAGAAAGAAAAAGCGGCCCTTTAAACAAGAAACATCTGAAATAGTTTCCCTGTAGCTGCATCTCATTTTTTTCCCATTTCCTCTGACTCTGTTAGAGATCTTTCAGGAAGTATTTATAGTCAAGGCCATTCACTGCCATACGGGTTCTCTAATTAGCTGAGGGGAACTCAGCAGGCACTGTGTCTTACTAATGCACAGAGCGCTGGCAGGTCAGAGAGCTGCCAAAGTCTCTCATTTTTTTTAGAAGCACCTGTTTCCACAAGTCTCTGCCTGGGGAGGTAGTGGGCTACTTTTTTAAATATAACTACATCCTGGAAAATTACAAGAATCCTTCAACAAGGAAAATGAGAAAATAAAGTTAAGACTTGAAGAGAAATGGTTTTGAAGCTTCATGTTTACAGTGCAAAACCGAGACGGGTAAAATCCCTGCGCTGGTGAAGGGCTCAGGAACGGTTTCTGAAGGTTTTCAAGTAGTTTAGAAACAAACATGTACTTGGCTGCTTTTAGTAACTACTGGAACCAAACCCATATGAAATTGAATGTTTTGCATTACTCATCCTGACAGAGTGATCAGATAGGACTAGAAAGTAACTTTTAGAAAAATGTTAACCTGCCCAATGAAAGGCATGTTTCTGGTTTTTGTGTGGGGTGTGTCTGTCATGTGGTGAGACAACCCCACCTCATCCATGTTTACCCACCCAGCAGGGCACAGGGTTTTTTTTCTTTTCTTTCTTTTTTTTTTCCCTCCCTTTTACGAAATGTGGTTTAGAAGAGAATTAAGTGATAAAATCATTATTTGGGTGGGGCTCAGTAATAATGTGAAAGGGCAGCAGCTACGTCAAAATCCTTGATGAAAAGGTGAATCAGTATGTGGAACAAAGGGATGGGGAGATGGGTATGGGCCTCCAGGCCGTTGCGTAAGCAACAGGGTTTATTGAAGTTGCTATGATCAATAACAATGATTCAGGCAGGGAGAACTGAGATAATTCTTGATTTAAAACAAGCTGCTGCGTTTGGATAGGAGAGGTTGTAATGCAGATGAGAACAAAAGAGTGCTTTCTTGTATTGAACCGAGTGGCCAAAACAGATTGACAGTCAGTGTCACATTCAATTAGCTCCATTTTATATTACCCTTCCTAGTTTAGGTAGGAGAACTCTTTTGCTCTCTACGATTGTTATTTGGTGTCCCAGCATCGGTGAGAGAGAGAAGGGTTTGTGCATTGTTTTCACCTGGATACCACATGCCTACACCTGGGCTTGGTTTGCTGGGTGAACATCACCTGGTGAGTGAGGCAGCTGCTCTGTGCCATCACTGCCGTGGGGAATGGCAGTATCAAACTCGGCAGGAGGGTAGGAGTATCCTCGGTTCCTGGGTACAGTTCTCCTTAGCAGCTCCCACTACTCTGGGCTGGGTGGGGGTCTGGGCACAAAAGGGGCCCCCAGCACTGTCTCCTGGCCTGAACAGGAGCCCTTGATGTGTGGCAGGTCAAGCCAGAGCCTCTGTTGCCCTGGGCTGAGTCTCAGAGCTCTCCCTCCCAGCTTAGCCTCCCTGCGCTGCTGAGCCGCCTCTGCTGTCCCCGAACAACAACCTGGTCCTGCAGCCCTTGTTCAAACCCCTTTTTGCTGAACTGGGCACATGGAACGAGGCAATGTCATTTTTGTAGGCGTGACCAATCTGGTAAGCAGCTACTTTTTTTACTGTCTTCAGATACATTCCTGATTTTTTTTTTTTTATTTTTTTTAATTCTTCATTGTGCTGACAGTGGCTGCAGGTTGGTTAAAGCAGCCGGGTGTGGGGCACAACTGTGGGCACAACTGTGGGCACTGCAAAGGCCAACAGTGCAGCAGCAGCTCCCTCCAGTCTAAACAGTTTGGAGAACTGTCAATGGGAAGCCTTGCTTAAAATGGGAAGTAAGTAAATGCAGCTTCTTGCGCGATGACTAAATTAAAGAATTAGTTGAGCTTTACCAAAGTTTTGAAACGTTAAGTGCGACTATAACCATTAAACATCCCTATTATTGTTCTGTACTGCCAGTAGTTCTTAGCAATAGATTGTATACCTGAAATGAAATGGAAGCTTCATTTGTATTTAGAAACTAAGGGTAATCTTTGCCAAACTGGGTCTAATAAGAAGCACACATTCATGTTCGAGGGCAGAACTTGCTACTAACATGTAGATTTTCAATGGAGAATTAAATTTCATAGATGAATGCGGGCAAGGATTGTACATAATTCTATTTTTGCCTGAAGTACTATGGTGCTGAACAGTGAAAATCTATGTGAAGATACCTCTTGCAGCTGGAAGTGCAGAGTTGCTTTTTGTGCTGAATTTCAGATGACTCTCTACATGTATCCAGTAATTAAAAGACAAAAATATATTCTTTTAAAGGAGGGATATTATGATAGACAGCAAATAAATGTTTGATTTATTGAACTAAAAGGGAGCATTGTAATTATAATTTATTTGAAGGAATCCAGATGCTATCCACATTGTAAAAAATTCAAAATGGTAAAGATTTAAAGAGATTTATGAATAAACAGCGCACACATACGTTCTGTGATTTTTTTCATGGAGGTATCTAGCGCTGTTAATACAGCTGGATAAAAATGACAATTACAGAAAATAGCTGTTAGATGAACAGATGTGTGCTGAAAAAGAAATACGTGTGTGTGTGTGTATGTGTGAGATATGCAAAAGATTTTCTGGAATGTCTTTTGTTACCTTGGCACTCCTCAAAATATGCATGTGGTTACCTTCGAAGTAGTCTTAATTTTAGGGTCTCTAATGAGTCCAATTGATTTAGTGAACAATTTCCTGCTTAATATAATTAATTTACTTCTTCCACCAAGTTCTGTTTGTAAAATGAAGCTTTATAGTGGCTAAGTGATTCTTGCTGACATTTCTCTAGGCATTTTTTTAGTAGCATTATATGTATTTTAGAAAATCTTACAGTCTTTTTTGTAGTGATATAGTAATATATGTAATATAAATCTATAAGTATATGTATTCCATGTTGCATGCTACGTTACTTAGAGTTCAGATAGGATGTATTTTTTAACATAAAGATGAGAAGAGGAACAGGGATGTTTTCCTTTTTTGTGCCGTGCACAGTATTAGGTTTCTGAAACAAATGTGGTATTGGCAGCCCAGGCTGTGCTGCCCTTTACAGGCAGCTTGAGAACAGCCTTAGAAATCTTTGCTGAGTTTGTGTATCCCTGTGCTGCCTGAGATTTTCAAATCTCAGTTTGGTGAATCATGTTTGTCCTAGTCAGATGCTTAATTCTCTGTGATTTCTTGTCTCTCTAGGCTTTAGTCTCCTGATTCTATCAGTAAAATGGGAATAAGGGCAATTTCCCATCTCAAAAGACAAGAGTGAAGGGAGACATGTTATACTCTGTATTGTGCAACAGTGCTATTGTAATCAAAGCAAGAAGAGCCTGATCCATAGGCATCCTGAATCAATATTCCTGGTTAACTTCTCTGGGTGTGATGATGTAAACTTTCGCAAGAATACCGATGGAAGAGAAAAAGTGAAGAAACAGATTATAATTTTGTTAAAATTTCTATTCTTTCCTTCAGCCTGGGGGGGAGAAGGGGAAGAGAGGAGTAAGGCATTTGCATTTCTTCGTTTACTTTGACCTCATTTTGGTTGAT
This sequence comes from Manacus vitellinus, assembly GCF_001715985.3. NCBI lineage: Eukaryota > Metazoa > Chordata > Aves > Passeriformes > Pipridae > Manacus > Manacus vitellinus. The sequence goes on from NW_021939396.1 coordinate 14,166,173, forward strand.
GTGCCTCTGATGTGCATGGTAGCAAACTGCACATTTTCACTTATGGGAAGACATCTTTTAACGATGGCTTGCAGTGCAGTCTTTAATCATGTAAGTTGCCTCCAGCACTTGCTGAGAGTAGAATTCCACCCTCTCCATTTTCAGATGGATTGTACTATTGGCTGTTTCTCCTTGCAAGACTGTCTGTGAGTTGAAAATTGTCTTTAAATTAAAAAAAGTGAGGAAAAAAGAGAAATAATCAGAGCATTTGTCAAGAAATTTGCTATGAATGGGAATGAGGAGCAATGCAAACAAGCTTGAAATGAGTTTTAATTCACATGTTATTCTGGGAGCCTACAATTTCTGGTTGAGAAAATGGCATATTTAGGTCTATTTCCTCCAGTTTTGGCATGGAGTAATGCCTGTTTTGTTCAGTCAGATGTTCAAATGGGGATTTTGGATGCTTAGAACTAATTTTAGTAGGTGGGGGGCAAATTTATTATGATGCTACAAATAGAGTTTGATCACAGCTGCTTCATTGCAATTATAAAAATTGGCTGTGAATTGCCAAAACTATATTTGCTGGTTGAAAAAAAATTAATCTCATCTATACAAAACTCTGTCTTGTTACCCTTAAAGTTCTGAATAACATTATTTATATACACAGTATTTTGAATTTGACTTGATCATGTTGCCAGAGTATTTTCATGCCTCTCTCCCTCCATGCTCCAACAGTGATAGTGTACTCAAAGGATTCTCCCATTCTTTCCTGAAGGAACTCCTTGTGTTAGGGTAAATTTCTGAGCTTGTTCTGAAATTACAGTAAATCACACACAGACCTCTTAAGACTTATTAAAAATATTAGAAACTTCATTGGAAGTTGGGCACTTCAAAGCTCTCCCTACTCCAGTCTGTACATGACTAAAAGGCTGTAAGGCAAACACCACAAGGTGAGAGCTTTCAAAGCAAAGCAAAACTTAATATACAGCTATTATCCCCTTTATAAGACATATGGAGAATAATATCTTTACATATTTATGAGGATTTTTTCTGATAGTAACTGCTTTAATGTTCATGGACTTATGCTTTTGAGTTAGAAAATACTGAGTTGTACTTCATATTTTTTTGGTGTTTCATGGAAGCTCCTCTCTCAACCCAAGGTGAATGTATCCTAGACCTGTTTAAAAGTTGGTATTGTGCAGAATAAGCTTAGTCAGCATGCTTTTTCGGAAAAGTGTTTTCTTCACAAATCAGTAAATGGACTCAGCTATGGTGATAATTTTGGCATTCCTCCCTCCAGCTGATAAAAAAGACAAATCATCTGTAAAGTTCTCAATTGACAGCACAGTTCCTTTTAGCATATTACTGAAACTCATTTATATTTAACTGAGGTGTTCTAGAAACTTAAATATTGCCTTTTGTTTAAAATTCTCATAAACCCTACTTCATGCAGTGTTTGAGGGGTGGGGAGAGTTAATGGAAAACGTGATTAAAATCTTGTAGGCTTCAAAGCTTGTAAACATCTTGGCACCTACATATGTTTGTGCGCATACATGTGTGTGTTTACTAATTTTAAATTAGGTTAAAAATTAGAACGAAATTAAAAAAAAAAAGATATTGAAATTAAGAATGGAAAAAGGTTTTCCAATGAACACAAAACTCCTTTAGTTATTTAACCAAATGGATTGTAAGGCAAGTATTAATAACTTTTAAAGCAAAGAACATGAACTTTTACAACTTTACTGATTTTTCCATTATGGAAAATTATGTCCTGCTTAGCAGAAGTTTTAAATCTGAGTGGATTTTTAAATACATCTTCCATGCTTTTAAGACTGTAATATTAATCATCTCTTAATTGAGATGATTTGCCTTCTAATAGCCAGTTAAACAGTTGAGGGGAAGAGGTCCTTGTGGTGGTTACCCATAACAACTGTCAGAGCATATGTGATGTAGGGACTGAAAAAAATTAAGAGTATAGTTAATGTCTGGTAAATTTGGACCCTCAGTTTCTTGGTATAATGTTCCGCTAAGTGACTCCTCATGTTTTAATCAAACCTCATGACCAAATGTGTGTATCTCAGGAGAGGTGTTGCATTTGACTTCAGTATCTTGAACTGGCACTGGTGTAGACCTCTGGACTGAACTTCTTCTGAAATACATAATTTCAGTGAGTGAATTGACAGTCTGGAGAGCAACCGTAATCATTGCTAAAGGTATTTGAGGGCTTTTGTAGTGATACCCTCCTTAAGAAGTGAAGCATAAGCCATTTTGGGCACTAGTTCCCCAGGTACATCACTGTTGTAAGGAAAGAACATTTTTAAAAACACTGAGTTGAGAAATATTGTATCTGTGCTGATTCTGTAGGTCCTTGGCAAAGAAATTAAATTTTGTAAGCATTGGGAAGTGAACAGGAACTCCATCCAGCAGTCCACAGTGAAGGGCTCCCGATGCCTGGAGAGCTGCTGGATGTACCTGGTGTTCCGCCTGGCTGTGAATGCCTCTGGACCCCTGCTGTCAGCTGTTTTTATCAGTATAGATCTGCTTTTCTCTTTACTTGGCCAGGTTGCAAAGAAACTTTACTGTAGCCTCCCTTTTCTTGTCTTCTTGAGCTTGGTTTGGCTCTCTCCCCCCTCAATCTTTTGTGGAACTCATGTTTTACTGCAGTAAAAGTAATTAAAATTCTCCTAATTTGGAGCTTTCTTTTGAAAGAAAAATTACTAAACCATTCATTCTGTTATAAAAACTGTCTAGGCTTTCTGATCTGCCTTTCCTAAAATATTCATCGTCTGCATTGCAAGTGGAGGCTTTGTGATGGGGAGAGATTAAGAAAAATTGTCTAAATCTTCTCCTCGGCATCTGCACTTTGCCGTGGTTGGAGCCAGGGTGCTGGTCTACATGGGCTCTGCTCCGACAGGTTCCCTCTGGAATGCCTACCAGCGTGCACGTAAATGGCCCTCGCGATCTGATACCCTTCCTACCAAAAATATTCTCATGACCTCGCTTACTTTCATCAGCAGCACTAAGTAAACCTCAGCTAGTGGAAGGAGACATGTTGGAGCACAGCAGAAGAGCAGAATGGGTGAAACTACAAATTGTTAGTCTGTTAAACACAGATTATGTCTTTGGGTACAATTCCATTAGAGACTGAATGAGTCTGGATGGGTAGTAGCTTGTGGAAGTATTTGTTATGACAAAACCAACTTTTCATTAATAGACAAAGTTATCCTGTTTTCCTCTGTAGTCTGGCCAACTTCAAAATGTTTCAAACTAATTTCAGACTTGTAAAACACTGTCTATCAGATACAGACATATGGATTGAACTAGTAATTTGCTTGCCATCTGCTGATAAAGGAAACAAGGCGTCTAAGTAGAAAATGAAGAATTCCCTTCCTCTCCCCCTCCCATTGGAATGTCATATGGTGCTTTTAGTAGTTGTTTGTATTGACATTTTTATTGATTGTTATGTAAAGTGTTACATTGCATTGACCTGAATCTGCTTTGAATCTCATAATGATTTTTTTTGTTTACAAAATATCCATAATCATTTGAGCCTATAAATAATGTTTCTAGAAAATAACCAACAAGAGTTAAGTAAAATTATATTTCCTTTTTAGTCAAAATTCCCCCTTTCCTCCTGAAAGACAGGATAAAGTCTAGGAAAAACAATGCAATTCCCAACATAAAACCAAACAAACTAATCAATGAAAACTTTTCTGCGTAGGGAAAATGGACTCTTGAGCTTTCTGGATTCTTCTCTGTCAGAGTCTTTTCTCACCATCCCTGATAGTTTCTGCAGGTCCAGAGTTTGTCCCCCAAATTTTGCCAAGGCTTAGCTGTGCTGATGATAGCTATTTTGCACAGGCCCTGGTTGTCTCTGGGAATAATAATAATAGTACTCAGCCCATAATGAAAGTTTAAGTGTTTGTTCTTTTAGTTAATGCTTCCTGTAAGTTTGTCTATATTCATGAGGCATTTAGAGTTTCTCTGTTTAAAAGTGACTTAGCAAGTACAAAACAAAATAACTTCTCAGTAGGCACACTGCTTTCATGTGTAATAAAATATGATCTCAATCAGTGCTTCAATACCTGGAACATTTACTAATTAAATAATAATAAATACTTGTTTCAGCCCTAGTTCTCTGTAACTTTCATATTTACAAGTATTTTATCTTTCATTGATTTCTTTAATACATTTTGAACAGACAGTGCTAAAACATTCACAAGCTATGTTCTTAAACATAAGTTACGTCTTCATAAAAAATGATACTCAGCCGTCGATTTTCTTTGGTAAGATAAGCCTGTTTTTTTCTACTGCAGTTGGATTATTAATTTCCAGAAGTGTGGGAGGTAAAGAATGTACCAAAGATTTTCTATATGTACTTGAAGTGAAAGTAATATGGAAAATCGCTACTTGTCCAATATGCTGTTTTCTCTTTTGTAAATATCTTTGTTTTTCTGAAAATTTATGTTCTTTATAATAACCTGCAAAATCTATGAACAGTGCAGAAACCTAGTGAAGAAAACTTGGTACCTTATTTTCTTGGTGTGGTTATGTATGGATTCATTTGAAAAAAAAATAAACAATTATATAAATAATAAGTTTTCCATGACCGAGAGTTAATTACCATTTTACATTTGGAATTTACGCTTGCAGAAAGTTATCACAACAGTAGGAACATCTTAACCAATGGACATTCGTTGCAGATGTGCACATAGGAAGTGGTAGCTGTGACAGCAACAAGTCTGCAAAAGAGGAAAATTCACAGAGTACTGGAAGTAAGACCTTAGGCAAATGCTCCAGTGATGGCTTATGGAAGGCCTTAAACCACAAGTACAACCACTAGTAGTACTATTACTGTATGGTTTGCCTTATGCTTCCCTGCTGTTTTTTATGGCTTAAGGTGCATCTAGTATATGCAGTCTGTCCTTGTACTGTGTTTCTATGCCATGTTCCAGTGCACTTATTCTAGATCTACTTTGCATCTGGACCCATTGGCTTTTATTCTGGTTCTGTTTCATTGAAAATATTTTCCTGCTTGTAAATTTTAATATTTACGACATACATTGGGATGTATATATCCAAATATTTTTATCCTTTCAAAGTTGGGGTTTTTTTTAAATAGGATTTCATAAAATGCTTTGAAACATATGATGCAATTTATAAAACACAGGCATTTACAGTATATTGGCTGCAGCAAGAGAATCAAATTACTGCTAAGAAAATACTTCTTCACAATGATCAGGAGCATATTGGATGTTTAGTCTGGTGTTGCCTACCAGGACTGGTAAACTTGCTGTTGATGGGCATATTCACCTAAGGGTATTAAGTAGCTCTTCACAAGTTAATATTTGTCCATGATGGAGCTTGGTAGACTGCCTAGGCAGGAGAGGAGGGGATGATCCATGGGGTAGGAGGAGCCAAGACCTCCCCTCCCCTCCAAACCTCTCCGAACCTCTCCTCTCCTCGTGATCTGGGACAAATGCATATTTCTTTGGTTCTTCTGTAGATGCATATTTTTATTATATAGTGGATTCTAAAGAACACTGAGATTTATGAACATTATCAAATTGTTTTGGGAATGTTGGATATCAGGTAGTTCAGAAGCAGAAAAATTTATAAAAAATAGCTGAGATTTTGTATGTCTGGTATACATGTATCTCTTGTCTCTTGGAGCTGTTCTTTTGCAGACTAGTTTGCCATACTGTGATATTATCACACTTCTGACAAGAACAAATGGTTTCAAAACCATTCATGTCAGGTCAAGATGGTGAGAACAGCAGATAGACATGAGAACCGTGACTGTATAAACAACATACTCCCATCACCGGACTAACGCAGGTCCAGAGAAGTGGCAGCACTGTTCTCGCTGCTCAGACATTGCCGGCGCGCTGTTCCCCCCTTCCTGGCGCAAGAGAATTCACTGCGACTGTTTATTTTCAACACATGGTTGATATCTTTGTCTGTCTGTCTGTAGATCAGCTGTGCCTTGTTAGGAACTTTACTCATGAGCCCTGAGAATCTTGCTCAACCTTTCATCTCCCTGCCATGTAAGTGTGGTTTGTTAGAAATAACTGAGAAAAAATGTAAACTTACTGAAATGACTAAGAAGTCTATAGTCAGTGTCAAAGGAGAAAGGGGATGGATTGAATAGAGGGTGTATGTAAGAGATTAGTCTGTGCCTTCCTGAATATATTTATAATATCTCTCTAGATGGAGAAAGAAAAAATTACCAGTTGTATTTGCCCTTTGTGAAACGTCAGCCTGACCAGTTCCTCTTAGTCTTGAGGTTTCTCTGTGTACTGTGCAAAGGCATGACAGTGTGGTATTCCCAGCTCTATATAATCCTAGAATATATCCATGTTATATTAAAAAAATCTTGACTATATATATATAGCACGTGCCATATTTATGTGTGTGAACTTACATAGTTCAGTTAAGAGGCTGAAGAGTTAAGAGGCTGATGCAGCTAGTGGAAGCATAACAACAATGGGAAGGAAATTTGAGAGGTTTTGTGCTTTCTCCACTATAGCCTTATCCTGTTGATGATCCTGTTCAGCATTGCTTCAGTGAATCCTGGAGAGAAAATGCTATTTATTATTGCAGTTTTTAAAGGGTGGAGAAGTGATAGGTCTCAGGTGGAGTTGCTGGGATCCTTCTGTAGATGTAAAAGCCATTTTTACATGCAATCTTACAGGGAAACCATATTGCTTGTCTGACATATTTGCAGACTGTAGATTGCTGTCAATGGATTCAAGTGACCTTTAGCACTTAAGTCCACTTCACATTAGTTATTGAAGTATCTCAATAGAAATTACATGTGTCCCTTTTTTTGGATGTGACTACCAGTGCCTTTACTGAATTGTACTTGTGCTGCTGCTACTGCTCTGTTTTCCTGCTAAACCAAGAAGATTCCACCTGGAGACCAGCTGAGTCTTTAAAGTACTGATAGTGCCTGTAGTCAGGACAGAATCATAAAAGAGTATGGATTTTCCTTAGTATTTTTTGGAATGAAACTGTATTCATTAACTTACTATTGTCAAAAGTACTTCAGCTGCTCTTGGTTTCTTTTCCAAAGGGAAAGTCAATATATATGCCTTTTTTCCTCTACTGGGATTTTCTGGAGACTCTACCATACCCAGCATAGCTGTGTCACTTTCTTGTTAGTATGTGCAGAATGTCAACCTGCCTCATCCTTTTCTAGGAAAAACTGTTGAAAGATTCAAGTTACCCTTCATTAATAACTGAGATCAAAAATGCCTAAAATATGCTGACATTGTGCCAGTGCAAAGCTGTACAAAAAAAAAAAGGAAAAAAAGTTGTCCCCTTCTTGTTGAAATACTAAATTCGATTGTTTCAGACCAACATTTGATTTGGCTTTGTACATAGCAAGAAAAATGAATGACCTTTTTATTTTTTTTCTGTGTGAGTTTTGACTATTTTTAACCAACATCACCATCATTTGATACCTTGAAGGGCTATGTGGCATCATGACTACAAAATGATTACAAAAGGGATAGAAAGGACACATTAAGAGAGTTTATGAAGTTTCTGGGAAAAAGAATATAATGATAGCAGCAGGAAAAAAAAAGCATATCAGAGCTTCAAAACAGATGGAGTTCTCTAAGGAAGCTGTCTGAACATAGCCTGGGAACTATAAATTGCATTTAGAAGACAGAGCTTTCACTGCAGATGGCAGGTTCCCTGTTAGAAGGTGAAAGCCAGAACAGGGTTGTGTGCATGCAGAGAACTGCATTAAGTGTGCCTAACATCTTGTGTTTGACATGCATTGAAATTTAAGCTGGAATATGAGTTTAAAAAGGATGATGTACAAGTTCAGAACATGAAATCTGCTGCAGTGTTCCCAAATCCAGAAATTTGATTTCAGGCATAGAACATTTTAACTAAATAAAAAGGCAGAATAAGTTTGTAGTCCTGAAACCAAAACAAGGCATTAGCTTTGAATGTCATTTTCAATCACTCTTACATTTAAATATTACAGAAAAGCCCTCTCTTTTTTCCCATGTGTCATGCAGGTGCCATTACAGAGTCTCCAGGTCAAAAAGCAGTGGTTTTTCTCTTGGCCTGTTGCCCCATATTATTTTATTACCCCATTTGACGTGGACCTGATTTCAGTGAAATAAATGAGAGTTTTGGCATTAACTGCAACTCCTGCTCTAGATCCGTAGATCTTAGGGGAAAACAACCTTCCTGAAGTTACCCCATCCCATGGACTTTCTGGGCGGGACTTGTCTCTTTTAATTGTGATGGAAGTGTCTGTGGCTGAGTTATCTGTCTAGGATTCTTGGAGCCGATGCAAATTTAGACAACGGCAGTTGAGAAGTATAAGAAGTGAGTTACCAAATCCAAAAAAAATATATAGTCAGACAACTCTATATTTGTTGGCCATTCATTGTAGTGGCTTCATCTCCAGGCAGTATGAAGGAAGCTTAGACATATACACCACCACACAGCAATTACAGGGAGTGATAAAAATAAAAGGAGTGCCTGCTTCTGCTTTGTCCGAGTGGCAGCCTTATCACCGGAGGTAGAAAGCAAGACTTTGGCATATCTGCAGTTAATGACTCTTCTGTCTCCATAATGTAATTTACCGGTTAATGGGAAATATTAATATGTTTTTAAACAAGAAGGCAAGGGGGAGGTTCAGCTAAAACTGAAAACATTATTTCATGGAATAATTATTTATTTATTAATAGCTTTATTTTTCTTGTTTTATATATGTGTCTAAATTTCTAGAGTGACATTTCTTTAAGAGGGGAATAGTGTTAAGGCTGTTGAAGATGAAGACTGTATTTTCAGTACTAGTTAGTCCTTGTGTAGAGCAAAGACAGTCATTCTCTCTTAAGGATATTTAAAGACATGCTAGACTGATAGCTTTGTAAGATAAAACTAAAATCAGAGGGACTGAAAGGGCATCTGTGAAGTAGAAAAAGGGAGTATGATGGAAAAGAAAAGCTAATGAGCTTCCTTGGATAAGACTGGGGATAATTCCTTCAGTACATGAGGTATGTGTATAAGGAGTGTATCCTCTTGTTTGGGCTAATTCCTGAAAAGTGAGGAAGACTCAGCCTGTAAGAGCCAGGACAGATAAGGGAATAAGGGATCTGGAGAAAGCATATCTTTGAGAAGTCAAAGAATTAGGTAGGAAAAGTGGCCCAAGAAACTTTGTCCAAAGTTTTGCAATAAAGACAATGTGCATGGTATATGGTCTAATTTTGAATTTTGAAACCAGGTTTGTTGAGTCTTATTAATTGCTCATGGATAGTTTTCTTAGGCTTCAAACTGCAAACTGAAACAGAAGCACATCTTCCTTCTCAAATAATTTCTTTTTGTCTTGACTGACAATATAGGAAGCCTGGGCAGATTACTTTCTTAATTGAGGCCTGTAAATTAGATGACTGAAGTTGGATGGTATTAATGACTCCCATTTTGGGGAATTCTAGTGTAAAGAATTCTACAGGCAAAAAGCAGGTGAGTAAATTCAAATATGCAAGTGCAAGTTGCTCTAGATCATTTCATACTCAGATATGCTAATACAAAGAAGTATTTTTAAGTGAGCCAATTTTTCCAGATGATCCAAGAAAAATGAGCCCATAATGTCCATTACAGACTCTTTTCAAAATCCTTTGTTACAAGTGCATAACACCTTTCTACATGGCTTTCTATTCAAAGACCTCTTAAGCTTATCCAGCCAGGAAGCACCAGTCATTCAAAGATCAAACAAACAAAACCACCTGTATTTTGAGGTGCTTAAAAAAGAAGAGTCTTGTCTTCATCCTGCACCAGGCATTAGCAAACAGGCAGAGTTTTTACAAAGGAAAACTGTCAAGGATATTGTGATAGGTGCTGTGCCAACTCTGCATGCAGAGCTGTACGTGGAAGATAGAGGTGTTAAGGCTTGATTCCTTAGAAGTCTTTAAAACTAAAAGAAACACAAGGAAGTAAAGGAACAAACCCCTCATAATACTGAAAAGAATGTAGTCATATTGAAAATGATCACCATCTCCAATAAGACCCCATCGTGTTGAGTTTTCCAGATATGCTGAGATGGTAATCTTTGGATGTTTCAAAATTATTTTATTGTTGAATTGCATGATTGACTGCTTTTTAAAAGTTGGTTTAACCTCTTCACTACAGAACAATCTGTAATACTTTGCCTTGCAATTTGTACTTTTGTGTTTCCCAGCACAACTAACAAATACTGTTTGACAAAAAAGTCTTTTTTTCTAAAAGTCACACCACTTTAAAACTTGTCGAGCGTACTAAGGTATTGCTGATTATATTTAGGCAGCAAAATGTGTCTTGAGCCCTTCAGAAACACTAAGGATGAAAGGCTGTCCTAATGGTATCTTTTTTTTTTCTTTAAGGGAACTGATGTGTCTCTTGTTTATGGGTTTATGGGCATTTTTATTGCAGCAGGGAATTTCTCCACCCCAATTTTACAGGGCAACAGTAAATGCTCGACCGCTGGGATTATTGCAGCAATATGAAGAAAATCTTTCTTAACATTTCCATCTTTATAGCAGCAGTTACAAAAAGGTAACTTTGATTTCTTAAAAAATACATTAATTTATATATGTTATTTTGCTCTGTTTTGGTTTGTACTTTTTTTTTAACATTGATGACTAATGCTTTTCTCAGTTAGCAGTTACCTTTCTATCCTGGAGTTTGCAGTAAGCTAGAAAACTGCTATGTCATTCCTTGTTGTATTGTGGTGTGAGAATAGATTAGGGAGAATAAAGGTACTCGAACAAGTGGATCAATTAAGTTCATATACGATGTCTGTGTAACAAATAAACTCACTGTTTTATGAAATAATGGCATTTTTTACAGTAAATTAAAACATTTACAAAACAAACAGTAGGTCAAATTTAGTGCAACAGTGTATCACAGTGGAGGAAATAAGATTTACCTTCCCATCCACCGTAAACCTGCAGGGGGAACAACAGGGCTCTGCTGGGTCAGAGGTCTGGCTGCTGTGACCTCTCAGGAGGAAAGTGGCCTGTGTATAGCTTGCAAAAATTGTAATGTGGGAATCTTAGTACAGCTTTACTGTAGGATCTTGCAGCATTTAAGATGAGAAGTCTACTTAGGGTTTAAAGAATATTTCTTCTTATCCTGTTTTCTTAAAGGAATTTCTAAATGTCTTCCGCTATTTAGGTATGAAACAGGGACTTTTAGGTGAATATGAACTCACTTCTGAATAAATGGTGACCAAAGAGCATGTCTGGGGAACATCTGAGTTCCCTTTGGAATTCATTTTAGCTGAACCAGTTGTGTAATATACTGTTTTAGATGTAAAAAACACATCTAACCTAGACCATAAAGATGCAGTGATGGAAAAGGTTAGATGGTTTTTCAAATGCAGTGAACACAAGGAAACGTGTCCTGTCAACCCTTAATGCATTAATTTACATTTAGACACAACAGCACGGCTTGTCTATGCTGGATGGACAGGACAAGTTAGTCAATGTTGTAACAAGGTCCTGCTGTCATAGCCTGGATGAGGTCTGTCAGTGCTTGTGAGTCACTTTATTCTGATTGCTTATCTAATGGAATTCACCTCTGACAGTGGTAAATAAATCCAACACTTAATTCTCTCTGGAAGATGTCTCCAGCAGCAACAACTAAGATCAGTGTTTGAGTTACAGCATCGCCTAGTCATCCTTAATATATCACTGGAAATATGGAATGCAAGTGAATATAGAAACTGACTTTTCCTTTTAGTAAAGCTATTTCAGAATTACAATAATTAGAGGAAATTTTCAATTACAAGTGATTCATTTCCCCCCCTAGTAATATTGTGTCTGAATATTGGAAATTATATACTACAAAGAGTATTTTTTATTTGTTTGTTGTTTCCCCCTCCCCAATTCCTCTCTAGCCAACCCACTGGTTTAGTGATTAGCACCAGAGCCTTTCACACAGTGTTTTGAGCTCAGTTCTCTGGCTGCAGTTCACTCAACCTTGACGTAAATGTCCAATAAGTACTTTGTGAGAGGTTAGCCTTTTGTGCAGGGTGTGTGAGAAATCCTGCCTGACCAGGTTTGTTACAGCAACCAGTGTCAAATTGCCTTGCCCCAAGTGTTTGAATATGAAAGAGGGGGATGGGGGTTGGGGGACTCATGCAAAAAAACACCCTCACTCTCCAGTTCCAACAGTCTAATGGTTCGGAAAAAAAAACCCCGAGTGTTTGGACTCACAGTGTTTTAATGCTGCTCTGCCTATGCCTGGCACTGTCAAATGAGCCTGTGATGATTTACAGTCTGCAGGTAGAGCAGAGTATGTCATTCATAGAATCCGCCTTCTGTGTCTTGCTTGTTGAGGCTGGTTGCTTTTAATTTAGTCTATTTGATCGTGCTATTTGCCTTAGGTAATCAACAACCTTTCATGTAAATCCTAGCCAATCTTATAAAACTAATGGAGAAGAAAAAAACCACACCAAAACACTAACATGTAGTCATGCCTTCACTGTTGATGTCAGCGGTGTCATAGGAAGGCAAATAAGATATGGAACCCTCTCTTTTTATAAGGAACATATCCTCCCTTCTTTACAAGTTTTTTTTTTTTTTGTTTTACTTTGGTTTGTTTTGGTTTTTTAAAGTAAGTTACATCCTTTAGAAATGGAAAGAATCCATTATCTTATTACCTCAGGGCCTGGTACCTGAAAATGCCATTGAAACCTCTCTGCCATTCTTCCAGAGTGTTAAAGTGGGTTTCTTCCAAATAGATTTAGAATTCAACATCTGTACTTTTCTGTTAACAACCTTCATGCTAATTGCAACTGGGCATCAGTAGAGGTCTTTTGGATTAACTCTTTCATTCATGGAAAGTAGATCCACAGATGTTTGCATAAACACTTTGGGTTTGAGGCTAGGGGCTGCTGGAATACACTTTGACAAGTCACCCGGGTTCTCAGAGTATGCCAGTAAATGGCAGCAATATTGCTTAAAGGGAGTGGGAAGTTTGGCTTCACAAAACCAAGAAGCAATGCAGCACCTGCAGCGAGGGACAAAAAGCTGCCTTTCCAGCTAAGCAGGCAGGGCAAATGAATTTCTTCAGAAAGGACACCTTGCACAGGGGCTTGCTGTGATGTATTTCATGGGTCCACTGACTTCAGAGACTGGCTTGAAGTTTTTGGAGGGAGAGAAGGGGACAGGAAGGAGGAAAAATGCTGTAAGGAAGAGGGAGAGTCTTCCCTCTTTTTGCCAAATGTTATATTTAGTTGGAATAAAACAATAATAAACAAAGACTTTGAAGGCCATTATTTCTTAGTGCTAATGATTTGCAAGAACCTTGACAGTGAGGTACAATCTGATGTTGAGCCAGTGAGTAAAATACAAAAATCAGGGCAGACTGTCAGTTGTCTTATGTTCCTGAAGAACCTAAAGTGAATTGGTGTTGATCCATGAGGATTGACTTTATGCATGTTTTCATCTTTCCTTTCTGTGCTTTGATTATACATTTAAAGTGCTTATCTTGGTGAATTCCAGTAAAAATTTAGTTACAATGCTTTCAAGACCACTTTGCATTTTGTTAAACAACTTCTAAGCATGAATTAATCTTGGACTCTAGTGTGTTGCTTCAGGCTTTCGAGATATAAATTTTCATAATGGTTATCAGTCTCATCATCAAAAAAAATATATCCTTACAGTGAGGGAGCATTTAGGCATTATGAGTTGGCAGTCAAAACCTGAAAATGACAAAGTTAAAATTTTCTTGTGCCCCTTCAGACTGCTTGCTTTTGTCTTGGTTGTCCTTTGCTGCCTGGTATTTTTAAAATGGAAAATAGGATTGGATGTGAAATGCAGTTGCAGAGTTGTGTTGTCAGACTCCTTCCATGAGATACACAGTTGTCTTGACCATATTTGCTCTGAATTCTTCATGGATCTAAACTAGCCTGAGTGTATAACATGTTTTTTCTTGCTAATAATTTTTTAGCTCGGACTCCAACTCTGCTTACCCGTAAGATGTAAATGGCCCCACTGAACTGTATCCTACCACCCGGATCTTGTTGCAGGGTCAATGCCCTGGTTGCTAGAGGGCTGGGAAGCAAGATAATGTATGTTTTTTAAATCCTCTTCCTTTTGATGTGAGACTTTTGTCTTTAAACTGTTGGCTAATTGCCATTGTATTATCTGAAGCTGGTATATTTGCCTTTTATATAGCTCTTTTACCATGGCTTATATTAATTTTACTTCCCTTCTGATGACCCCTGTTTGTTTTCATTGTTGCATTTCTGTGTAGAGAGGGGGCTTTCATTGTTTTCTGCCCCTCCCCCCCAATTCTTCTTTCTCCTGTCCCCTCCCCCCCCTTTCTTCTTTTTCACTTCCCTATCCTTTACAACTGCCTAAGTAATTCTTAGTAATACAAAAATGCGTTAACGCTTAGTCTCCTTCCCACTCTCCTTTTCCTCAATTGCCCCTGCTAGGTTAGATACTAGTCTGTGTCAGAGTACATAGTTCTTGGAACAATAGCATAAATTTTAATTAAAACTAACATGGTTCTGAGGAAAAACAAGTAGACCTTGCCTACTTGTTTGCAATAGGTCAGATAATTGAAAGCTTTTTGCTGACCACAGCAGCAAGACTGCAGATGAAAATTGCCTTATTTACCCAGTGATCAGATAATTAATGCAGTATTTGATGTCCAACTTGACTACCTTTCCAAAGCTAAGAGTATTTGTTCCTGAATGCAAGTTGCTGCCAGGGTGGACACAAGCCTGTACTTTGGAAATGTGCTTGGAATGAGCTGTTAATCCCTGGTGGAGTTGTGACTATTAGTGCTATTATCCCGGCGGTTTAGGAGAGAGCATAGTGAAGCCCTGGAAAAAGTCTTATTCAGTAGTTAAACTGGGTCCTTATTCTTTTCTGTTCTTCAGCAGATCACAGTTGTCATAAGTATCAGTTCACTTGTCTAATAAAGATCTCATATTTTGAGACTGCAGTGTTAAACATCATAATATACACCTTTCTTATAGGTGGAGTGGCTTGAAACATTTTCAGATCAGGTTTTTCAAGGGCATACAACCTACTAACCAAATTAGTTACAACAATTTCAGAATTTTCAGATTTTTGCTTTGCACTATGTTGTTGTAATGTTTTTCTCTTAATTTTGTAGTAGTGAAGTGAAACTGCTGCGTAAGTCCAGAAATACAATTACTATAAGACACCTGCAATAAATAATAATTTAAAGTGTGTAAAATATATATGATAAGGCGTGCTAATATATAAAAGGTTCCGCTTTATCAAAAAAGGAGAAAAATGAGGGAAAAAATGCTAATGGACAATTTACTTAAACTTATTAATCATCCTTGCAGTGAATTATTTTCTCTTGCCATCTTGAGATTTCATAGCTGTTAACAAGCCAACTATGACTGTTGAACTTCAATACATCAACAGGCCAAAGGAGAGCTATTAATTAGCAGTGGTGACTGGCTGGTGAGAGCTTGGCCATTGACAGCTATCACCTCAGGACATTGCTGCTGGTTGTTTTCAGCACAGAGCAGAATTGGGATTCACCTGAGGATTGACACAGGGAGAAGGAATATGGTTGGAGTGGAAGGTTCAGATTTGCCACTGTGACCTATAATCACATTGTTGTATATTAGGTGGGAATTCCTTTGATGTAAAACACAGCTCATCTGGAGATTGCAGGACATAGTCTAATATTAGGACTGTGGTTAATTCCAGTGCTGCCTAATGTTAGTACAGAATTTTAAAGTAATTTTCTTTAACTGTGATATTTATGAAGTCTCAACCAGGGATTAGTTCCCCCCCTGAGCTGGATTGTAAAGCAATCCCACAGACCATGGAATTCATCGTGGCATGACGGCATTTAAAACCTCAGTCGAACCTTGTTCGGTATCTGTAATGTTTTCTATTCTGAGCTTAAAGAACAACTCAGCACTGTGACTAAAGATAAATAGTGCAATATTGTCAACATCCTGTAGATGTTACGCTGCAACTGTGCAAAATCATTAGGTTGGTCACTTACTGGTACCTTAATGTTAGGTCTGGTGGTGAGCTTCAGAGAATATGTCAGAGACGAGTTTCTTTTATGTTCCACTGCGGTTTGTGCAGTCTGCAAAGGAAATGCTCTCTTGCCTTCTTATGTCAGCCGAGTCTTTTGGGTAGGTTTTTCCTAAGGAATAAGACGGGTTATTTTTGTCTTTTTTTCTTTTTTTTTTTTGTTCCATACTGTCAGAAGACAGTTTATTTTCACTATTTCATATGCAGGGTGTGACAGGGTCTGAACTGGCTAAAGCTTCTTTGTGGACCTTCCAAGATCTCTGTGGTTTCAGTAAGTGCCCTGAAATCACCTGGACTTTTAAACTCAAAAATTTCACCCACCTAAGCCATTCATTCTTTTCTTTAAAAGCAAACAGACTAGCAAACCAAACAGAAGAGATACAACTCCAGCAGATTCTCTCTGTACACCAGTCCCACCTCACTCACGAATGGCTGCAAATATTAATACTTGCTAATGAAAGTGGGAGCTGTCTGTAAGAAGTTCAGTTTAATGATGCAGAACAGGTAGGCAAAGAAAGGACAGCTTGGTGCTCTTTAGAATAACTGTGCTCTGCATATCCACAAAGTATTTAAATTGATGACATTCCTCCTTCCCCTGCCCTGTCTGTCTCCCCGAAGCTTAGGTTTCAGTATGTTTTCAGAGTGCAAAATATTAACTGACCTTGAGCAACCACTAAATTTGCGTTACATTTACCAATATTAAAAAAAAATAATCCTAAGAGTAAATCAGTAAGGATCTGTTATTGATTTTTATCACAATTTACAGAAATCAAGGGACTTGAGCTTATTTTAAATAAATTTTTATCTGGGAGAAACCCGAGGCTAAAAATTTTTTAAATCAGTGCTTTAGTCAATTTGAAATAGCTAGATTTCACTCCTGACAACTGCTCCATAGTGTTGCTGAGGCTTCAGAGACTGTTGGACAGAACTGAAAGCCAGGATGTGCTCTGCAAGGTGGGAATCCATACCACTGAGGATCAAACTGTGGTGTTGTCTATGCAAAATTAATCTATAAAATTCCTTTTTATTGCTATATAAGCATTTCAGAAAATTCTTTTTTTCCTTTTGTTTTTATTATTATTATTAATAATACAAAGACTGCAGCATCAGCTTAAAGGCAGAGAAAGGAAGGAAGGGAGACAATATACCCATTTTTATAAAGCCATAACAAGTAACTACAATACTTATTGATTTAAAAGAATTTACTCAAAAAAGATTAAAAAATGATTAAAAATTACTTATTAGCCTAAACAAATATATGTTTATCTCACTGACCCTAGAATGAATGTATTTTGATGCTTATTTCTAATGTTATTTGGATTAAGACATAATGGTGGGAAGCTGGAATTTAGTGCCAGTGGTTAAAGTGTTTAACATTTAATAGTTGCTTAAAAATGGTGCTCCTATAATCTGTGTGCATGTAAATATGTATCTTCTCACATATTTTTACGGTTGCTTTGGATTTTTTCCATTTACTAACCACACTGTATCTTTTCTTAAGCATTTGGTTCCAGGGTTTTGCTGTAGTATTTTGATGCTGAGGGTCCACCTGAGTCTTTACACTTCTGTTTGAGTTTGATGGATTCTCCAGCATGTAAATACATCCTTAATGTTACACTGTATTTTTGTGTTTTACTATCTGTGGATAGTAAAATGAAAATGATCACACCTTTCCAGAGGAACTTTTTATCTGAGTTTCTCAGCATGGAAAGCACCCATCAAAATTGTTACAGTAACATAGTTTGCAAGTATGTTACACTGCTGCTTTTCTTTTTCTTCCCATTCCATTCTTCCCATTTAAAAAGAAAGATTGAGGTTGGTAAGAATCATCATCATGACTGGGCTTTGTGAACGAAGATTTGGGAAAGGCTCTATCCACATTTGTTACAAGCACGCTGGTGGCTAAAAAGGCCAATACGAGATAGACATGTCTGGTTGCAGAAGGCACAGCAGAAAGACTCCTTAGGTGGTATATTCTGCAAGGTACGATTCTTTCTGCGTTGTCTTTTCTCCTCAAGAGTGATCCTGTGTGTGTTCTCAAAGGAAACAGCAGTGTTATAGATGGTGTGTCTCCAGGCCTCCTGATTTGAGGCCAGAGTAGACCAGTTATGGTGATCAATATGGCCAAGGCTGAGATGTTGTTTCAGGGAGTCCTTGTATCTTTTCTTCAGGGCTCCTCTCATGCAGCAGCCAGTGGCAAGTTCAGTTGGTAAGAATACTATTTTCTGAAACACTCTATATTTTTCATCATTTTGTCCAACTTTATTATTCACAAATAAAAGAAGATTGATTGTAACACTGCCGTAGGACATACAAGGATGGCTGATGAAGTCCCCTGTATTTCTAAACAAAGGAAGCCGTTAATTGTTATAACCATAATCCACTTTTTAGGGAAACTTACAGCCTCTTCTTTTAATGAACAGAGCACTTTTCTTATTTGCAGTCCGTGAGACTCTCACTAGGTTGAGCTGTGTGTAAGTCCATCCAGGTGGTTTGTCTCAGACGGTATTTACTGTTTCTAAAGCCGTGTAGGGTAACGAAAATAGATAGCGTGATACAGGCATAATAACATGTACAGTGCATGCCCATTGCAGTGCCTCACCTCTAATGTATATAAATTCCTACTGCAATTGAGCACGACATTTGTAGAGGGATCAACTCCAAAAACATATTGAGTGTACACACTCCAATTTCTCTTTACATGTCCCTCAAGGTGAAGATAGATGTTAAGGTCTGTCAACCTGTCATCTCATGGAGCACTTTTCTCATCATATATACTGTTTCCTTCTCCTTTTGAATGCATGTTACTTTTTAGATTTCTGTTATAGATTAAAGTGTTTTAAAGGGGATAATTCTGTATCTCTTAGGGAGAGATACTGAGCTGCATCTTTGCATAGGAACAAGTCTCCTCCTGAAGGCATACATACACCGCAGGAATGAAGCTCTTTTGTTTATATATTTATTTTCTGTAAACATGTCTCTTAACAATGTAGATTTACTGAGGGTGACATATTTCTGAAATATTATAATAAGCTTTATAGTGCTTCCTTACAGATAGTCACTGAAAGTTCTGATGAACTTTAAACATTATATGTTTTTTACTATGTCAACCACCAAACTGACCTTCCTCAGTTTGTTTGATAACTCTCTATCCGGTAACAGGTGCTTGTAGTTACAGGAACAGACCCACCTTATTTTATTTTTATTATTATTTCATATGTATTAGCAAAAGGAAGTATGTGCTAAAGGAGGATAGTATCTTCTCTGTGCATCTTGCTTAGGCAGGTTGCTTAACTCCATCCATACTCTTCACTTTTTTTACAACATGTCAAGTTTTCTCTTTGTATCATTTGACCAGGTTAGCTATAAAAAGAATGGAAATCTAAGCAGATTTAAATAGTTCCATCCTACAAGATCAACTGCAGTGTGTGATGGTCTTGCATTATGAAATTGTTAAAAGGAAAAAAAAAAGAATAGCTGGAAAACAAGAGGAAGAAACTATTTTTAATGAGGCAGTTTTCTAGGTCTTTTTGTTCTTATTTTTTCTTTTTTAGGAATCTAAAAAACTAGAGTACTTCTGGCTATTGTGAGAAGAAAAATTTGCCATGACTGCTCTTGATTTCCATATGTACTTACTTTGTTTGTTTTCCTCTTACTACTCTTTGATATAGAAAAGTTTCTTCCTGTCTTTCATTAAACTGATGATGCTTTGTACCCCTGTGCTCATATATAAAAGAACTGTAGCAAGAAAAGAAGTCATGCCTAACACATCTGATAGTATTTCCATGTTCACATGAAAGCTCTGAAAATCCATGATGGTTTATTAGATAGTTATGTGGGACCAGAGTTCTCTACTTTCACACTGAGGAGCTTATTGTTAATGAAGTAGGTATTGAAGGGACTGACTTGTACATCTGCATTGCATCAGTTTAGACATGGATAACTGGGTAACCAAAACCTACTGGACTTAGTTGAAAAATTAATTATTGTCTAAATGTCATATGCTGCCAATTCTATGACATAGAAAAAGATTGAAAAAAATATTGGAAAGCAAGATTAAAAAGTAGATACAGAGAACTGCTTTTGTGTGGAGTAAGACTTTTAACCTACTACTCTTGTGTTCCTGTAGCTTTGTTCATTCCCTTTGTTATTTGCTCCAAAATTGCTTCAGCTGAGCAAATGTCATGTGAAATATTGTATGGGTTAATCAGTAATAGCATGCAAACATCTCTTACCTATCTGGGCACAGTGCTTGAGTGTGCATTGCAGAACAGCTGTCAAGCTGCTTTGGAAGCTTCCTTTTCTCAATTTTTTTCACTGAAAGATCAGGATATCTCTCCATCTCTAAATATAGCAAAAGCTCTTTTAGTAAAGATTGAGAAAAATAATTATTCTCACTTCCTTCCCCCTCTTGCCCATTGCTTTCACAGATTATTTTAGATTCACTTGCTCTTCTCAGTAGTCTTTTGGGGGGATCAAATTAAGTATTGCTAGGTAATTGAGTTTGTATTGTGCTACATCTGATCTTGAGTTTGGACATGTACTAAGATTGTGAATGTGGTCATAAGCGAAAAACTACAGGAGGGTAACCTGTGACAATTTATCTAGTTTGCTATCCTCTGTCCTTTCTTCTCTGAAGAACCTAACACGTCTCCTTCCCAATCCTAAATGTCTTCATATTCAGCATCCCCATTTCTAGCAGACTGTGTGTGACATGAGTGCCACAAAAGCCATGCTGTGGCTTGGGTAGAGAAGCAGAGTTTTGGAGAGGTCAGTATATGGGAGATGACACTTTGGATTTCACTGTAGGCTGAGCTGGACCTGAGGTGAGGTTTGCAGATGTTCTGTGGCATCAGTCTCACAAATATCTCCTGTACTGCACCTGGAGCGCCCGGCTCTTCCCTGAGCCACGTTTCCTTTTGCCTGTCTCTGTAAATGGTATGTGATTGACTTTCACATGCTGACACAAAGGATTGTTACGTATCATCAAATCTGCCTTTGCTTCGGAGCTCAGTATTGGCCAACGAACCAGGAGAACTTGTAGTTCCAGTATGAGTGGTTTGATGCTGCTGGTATGCTTTTCTTGTGGTTTTGTGCTCCCCCTACTCTCCCCCCATTTGGGGGTGGAGATTGTTTGTTTCTTTAACTGGCATATTATGATAATAGAATCAAGAGATAAGATTTAATCAATGTACATAATATAAATACATAATAAAGTAGTAGAACATGTAAATAAGATCCTACTGGTACCCTGGTTTCTTGAATTGTACTTCATGGTGTGTTTTCATATGATGTAAGTGCAATACTCTTGTTCTTGGTAGAACTTCTGAAGGGAAGATTTTAAATTCCTCTTTTCTCAGGCTAAGGTTATGTTTCATGTTCAATAACAAAAGTGAAATGAGATTGCTATCTGCTGAATGAAGAATGAGATTGCATTCACCCATTTTCTTTATGTGTTATCTTATCAGTGTGTAATTTTGCTTATATGCACTGAAATGAGATATATCAATTATAGCTCTCATTTATCACTGCCAGCAGTCATACTGCAAATTTCAGAGCCCTCATATACACTGTTCTACAATCAGCTACCAGCTTGGACTGTTGGCTGAAACATGAGGGGCAGGATGAAAGGGAGAACAAAGCCAATCCAACCAAAGGTTTAGTAGCAAGAGCTCTAGATTGTGTCCTGTTCCTCCTAAATTCCATGTAAAGCTCTTGTCTTGAACAAGCATGTTCCCTGTCCCTTATGACAGAAGGGGATGTGGAAACAATTACTCAACATGAGTCATGAAAGAGATAAACTCTGAAAGATAGACAAAAAACTGTTTATCCTGTGCTGAGCCACACTAGCCCAAGGCTGTGAAGTCTTATTTCCATGTCATGCCCTGGTTCTGAACTGTTTGTCTGAGGCCCTTTTGCAGACAGCTGCTGAAAGTAAAAGGTCACAGTGCAGCAGCTTTGAAGGACCTGCTTCAGCCATATAAAAGTCACCAAGAGAAATGGGAATCCGGTCTGTCTGATTTGTTGCGAGAATTAACCTTCCTGATGTAGCATCATCTGTAGGGAGAGACTTTTGAGAAGCTGACACCATGACATATTTGCCTCTAATTTAGTCGATTAAGCGAGTGACTATACTATGAGAGATTGTTTTTCATCCACTGCTGTAAATGTAGCGATCTTAGAACAGATTCTTTTTTGTTTGTGTGGGGTTTTTTGTTTGTTTGTTTGGTTGTTTTTTTTACAATTAGTTAGTCTTGTTCTCACTGTGGAGAATTAAGAAAAATTGCTAATCATTAAGGACATGTCAACCTGTCCTGAAAATTGGAGAGATGTGTTGTTTTTTGTCCAAGTCTGAAAACATACCAGAAGAGTGATTCTTTTTTACTGCTTTCTGTGTAGCATCCTACCTTTAATTTGAAAGTATGACTAAGTCACTGCGGATTAAGCTTCCCACTCTTGACAGTTATTTGGAGAAGTTTTCTTTATGATGATAAAGAAAACATACTGAGAGCCTCCTTTGTAATGTGTCAGTACCTAAGCAACATACGTGTTTTGTGCTTTCTTTTCTGTTCTTGCATATTCTGCGATCTCCAGGCTGGTAAAAGGACCTTTTTTCTCTACTTTAAAATGAAAAAAACAAATAAACAAAAAAATAAAAAAAGGAAAGAAAGTTACTGTGCCTAATCTAAAGAAGTGGATTAATTTTACCTAATGTTTTCCAAAATGTTAGTTATCTGGGAACATGCCTGGTTGCTTGATATGAAAAGATCTCCTTGCCTAATGGAAGTATCTGAAGTATCATTTGACAGTATATCTTCATTTCCAACCACCTTGTACCAAAGCACATGAGTAATCAAGAGAGAACTTGTTTCTAAGAGATGTCAGAATATTTAGGTTTTGAATTGCCTCTTCCCACTGGCAGTAAAGAGAGCCTAGGGTTAGATTTCTGAAGCTCGAAAACAGAAGAATAATTTCTGTGATCCTGGAAAGATCTTTTCATCTAAACCTCAGGCAATTGGAAGCTTTAGGTTAAATGCAGATTTCTGTTCTTCCATATGGTGTTTGTTTGCAGAACTCTCACAGTCTGCTGTTAGACACCAGTATAACTGTGCTATGGCTTTGTTGGGCGTGTTGTGGATCCTGCAGAAGCTTTTATCTCTACTATTTACCAAGGGTACTTTGTGTTTGATCAGAATTGCTACTTAAAGTAAAATTTTTATTTTTAGGGGCTATAGGTTGGTGGTTTTGTTTGTTTGTTTGGTTTGGTTTAGGTTGGGTTTTTTAAATTTTTATCTATGAAGAAATTTTAGAGATGGGAACTGATTCGATGTATTTATACTGTGCTGTTGTGTATGCTTGTCATAGTGCAAATTCATCATTTGCCCAGAACCACTCTAATGGCCAGAACTTACGATGAGCTCCAGAAACTGAGCCTGACATCTGGCTTTTTTTACTGATGCACTTTCACAAAAAATCAGCCATTATAATTAATAACTCTGTTCATTATGTTTCAATATAGTAAAATCAGGTTTCATTTTTACAACTGTACAAGCCATGGTCTATTAAAAAAAAAGAAAAATAGTAATATTGATCATGAGCTCAACTAAATCTATTGGATCTATTAAGAGGGATGTTGCTAAACATAAAAATGAAACCATATTCCAATGTGGTTTTGTTGTATAAGAACAGTGGAACAAACATGGAAGAACATCAAAAGGTTGGAAGATGTTGAATGTATAGTTGTGAAATAGTAAGACATACAAGGTGTGGTCTTGCTTCCTCCCAAGCCAAGGTTTGTGCATGAAGTTCCCATGTTCCAAGTTCTTTGTCCATGTTTTTACTGAATTCTTAGTTGTGGTCCAAAGTGCTTACATAGATATTTACTATAAAATGACTGCTTGCTTAATCATATGCATTAAGCATATGTTTTACCAAACATGCTTTTGAATATGTTTGGTAAATAGCACAGTCAGTCAGGAGGAAGGGTCATTGCTATAGTGAGGAAATGTGAGACTTTTGCATCAATATTTGAGTACTGCAAAATTCAGATTCTATTTTTTGTGAAATGTGTTGAGAAGGGAAACAATACAAAATCATACTGATTATTTTCACTGAAACTCATGAGGATTCAACTTCCTTTCTTTGCCACTTTCCCTAGGGTTGGTTACCTATTTGCTTGGAGTGTTCTGCTTTCCTAAATTTTTGAAATAAAAAAAAATAATGACAAAATATATAGTCTTCTTTTAAGAAACATATGTATATCTCTTCTTGAGTCTCAGCCTGAATTTGAGCTTTTGAATAGCTTTGAATATTTTTATCCTTTGGAACTATTCTGTAAAGTGAAACTAAAATTTCAGCCCTCTCCTGTTAAATATTCAAACAAAGCTAAAAAGAAAAACTCATTTATATTTCTATCTATAGAAGTTTAGGAGATGTTCAAAGTGACAATATAGTTGCTTTTGCAGGAAAATACCATTTTGCTGGCCAAATAGATGACAGCAAACCTGTTCTGGTCACCAGAAATGCGATACTTGAGGCTGACACTGTTAGCCAAGGTTCTAAGTCTTTTGTTACCTGTTGAGGCCAGATTAAATGATAATTTGACTTCTAAAAATTGAATCTAATTTCTATTTAGTTTTACAAAATTTGAATTAAATCCAATGAAATTAAGCAATCCTAAGAAATTTCTAAATATATATTTTAAATAGTAAATATTTAAATTGCTAAAATATTAAAAATATTAAAAATACTTTTAAATAATCTTTCACAGAGACTGTTTTTGCCCTTGTTTTTGTCTTTTTTTTTTCTTCTTCAAAAAGCCATTTAATTTCTCAATAATGAACTTGCTAAATAAAAGGCTTCCTAGTCACATTTCTAACACTGATATTTCTGGTTATGGAAACTAGCTGTTTGTGTTTGCCAAAAGCAGAAATTAACTAATCCTGGTACTTTATTTTTGCAATAAATGTGAATGAGTAAATACTACTACTTAGTTGCATTTTATAAAACTGGAAAACAAATAGTTTTATAAATATAATCATGCATCAACAAACACTTGTCAAAGTGTCAGTGTCTCTTAATAAAAAATTGTTTGACTTAAATCATTCGTAGCTAATAATTAATTTTACTTTAAAAGTAAAACCAGAATAGTAATTATTAAGTATTTAATCTTCTACTCTGTTCCAGAAGGTGGTATCTTGCTAGATTTGGTGACATAAAGGTCAAAAGATAAACTGTAACCAATACCTCTGTTTATTTTTTTGACAATGTTAAATTAGCAACCCCTCAGACCTCTTGCAGAGAAGTACAACCTGAGTAATTGAACATGTCACTGGGGAGTATGCTTGGTTAAGCTGATTCCTATTATGTTGACTTGTCAGGGACCAATAATTAAAGCTGAAGAGGGATGCTCATTAGTGTCTACAGAATGATTCAAAGAGCAGAGAGGAAGAGTCCTTCAGGCACACCTGCTAAAAACTGACACTGCTTGGTGGGATGAAGTCAACCGACCAGCTTGTTTATTTGATGAGTTAGTGGTACAGTTCTAACAAAGAGTAAATAAATTAAGAGGTGAATGTACATGCTCTTTGAATCAAGCTACAAAACTGTATTTGATTGCTACCCTTTAAGATGTTTGGATTATACTATAATGTCTCTGCAGAATTTTATTTTTAGCATTTATTGGCTAAGATGTACATCAGTATCTATTCGAATGGCTTTCCCCTCAATCTCTGAGTAATCATGTCAGTCATTTTAGCTGGAAACATCATAATATTAATAATCTCTCTGTTTCTTTGAACTCTCAAGGGTCTACTTGGATAACCTCTAGGAGTTATAGTGCTTTTTGATGACAAATATGCTCATTAGCATGCATTTTTTGCACTTACTCTTTAAAAAATGACTAGGGTTTTTTTTTTCCCCTCTCATTCCCACCACCTATGCTACCAACAGTAATGCATTAATTTCAGTGAAAAACCAAACAGGAAAATGCTCTGAATGAGGCTTCTTGAAATAATAGTGCTTATCAGAGCAGGGAAACAGTATTTACATAGCAATGCTGTGTTTTACCTAGAATTAATAACCTCAAATTTATATGGAATTAGGAGCTTTTTGGGGCTTGAGCTGAGATAGTCTTGCAGATTCTTCCACGTTATGAATAACATGAAACTCAGTTTTCGCTGACACTCAGAGTAATAAAATAAACCCACACAACTTAGAAATAAATGTAGGTAGGAACAATGTAACTATGACAAATGCTGTGAAATTGATTATGAAAGCCTGTTGTATAACAGAAAACTGAGGATGTGGCAAGTTTCCTGATGAATAATTTGGTTTTGTTCTTTCAGGCTATCTGTAAATGATTTTTATCACATATTTTAGCATATGTTATTTTGATAAATTCAGCTGTTCATCTAGAAACCCATGTGATCCCTTCTACCCATGCCCTGTATCTTCCCCCTGGGTCAAGTTAATGCTTTTCTGCTCTAGAACTGTCCTCTTCACTCTAGCCATCTCTAAAATCTTCCCGCTGTGACATTTCATTAGGGGTGGTTAACACAGAATGGACTCGTGCAGTCAAGCAATATCCGTGTGACAATCTTCAATTGTTAAAATTGAATTAAATTCAATTAGCAATCTTAAAATTGTTAATCTGCACCCCGAAATCTCCTTTCCAGTGGCTCACAGCATAGCCTCAGGAAAACACTAGTAACAGCCTCCTTTCTCATGGAAAGCTGTTACATCATGGAAATTGGGGGATATCAGAAAAGCATTGGCAAAACCAGATATTTTTATCATAAAGCTTCTACTCTTTATGTGTCCTAGAGACCTACTGAAGTTTGGAGGACTTTGCTCCTGCAAAGGTGGTTAGTCTCTATTGAGATCCCTTTGACTTGAGATGGTGTGGAAAAGCCCATGTGGACAATGCCAGTTTTTTGTCGCTGGGAACCATTTCATTTCCCTATAATGGCTCGTTTCTACAATTTTTTTTTCTCTTCAGGAAAAGCTGATATGGTTTAATTTGGTTATCCAAACCTATGACACAGAAAAACTCCCTAGAACCTGAGTTAGGGGCTGAAAAGCAGTTGCACTGGAGTTTTTCAGGGTCTGCTGCCATCATAATGTAATAAAACCTTGATAACTTTTAAACCATAAATTGCTTAAAACTGGGAGAGAGATAATCTTCAAAGGTGCCTATTAAATACAAAGTAAGACATGTAGGAATTCTGAGCATTGCCATTTTGTAAACTGCAGATCTGCTGGAAGGAGCAAAACTTATGTTCTACCTTTCTGTATGTTCCTTGTCATCTCTCTCTAAGTTTTAAATTGGAGTGCCATTGAATCAATTTTAAAAATCATATTAATCAGCATAATCTGTATTAATGTAACACTTTTGTAGCTCAGTGCCACTTGTCTGTAACTTAACAGTGTGTTTTGCATCAACAACAAAGAAGTTGTGGTGTCTCATAAAAATGGAGATGAATAATCAAGTAATCAGCTTTCAAAGGTGACTTAGAAGGATCAGACTCCTAAATGTAAATATCATAACAACTTATTTCAGACTCAGGTCTCCAGACTAGAGACTGTGACTTTTGAACCACACTTTCTTTCAGATTGACCATTTTGTTGATCATAATATAATTTGTCTCGGGAAATGAATCAGTACTTGGTTGCTCAATTGGCAGCTGAATGCAGTGAGCTATTCCCATTGTCAACACAAGAAAGAAACATATTTATTTCTTTCCAAAGACTTCAGGGTAGCTTACTTGCAGAACTGTATTTTATGTTAAGCGTGTAAGCCAGAGTACCCAAGTGAGAATAAAGACATTCCTTAAGCAGTGTTTTTCAAATTGGTTTACTGAAGCATATGATAATGCAAAGTTTGTGAGTAATCCTTAGGCTCAAATATTGTAAAACTCTTGTGATTAAGTTTGCCATGGGTCAGTACACAGCTAGCAGTGTGCTGTTGTAGAGTGGAGGGAATACCTATGAAACCTGGGAAATGCGGCCGAGGGGAATGTGGTGGGTATCCTGCATCTGAGATAAACCACTAACACTTGTTCCATGATGCAAACGTCTAGAAACAACTTTGCCAAATCCTGTTAACACCTTTGCAAATCTGCAATAGAAAACTGAAAAAAGATACCATGAATTTTTCTTAAAGTATGAAGAATAAGCATAAAAGGCTTCTTTCTCCTCACTCTTATTTTCTCACTCAGATGGTGCTATATCTATTTTGAGGGTTTGCAGAGTCACAGCAAAGTCATAGATGTTTAAAACAAAAGACTACATGAAAAAAAATTGAGGATTCACTTCTTTTCCCCTATATTGGAATAAAACCTAAGTACCTTTATTTATATATTGTGAGAAATAGCTCTCTGGATAAGTAAAGTACTTCACCTGGATTGTGGAAGTCATACGACAGGACAAGAGCAAGGATTCAAACATCCATCAGTCTGACTGAGGACACCTCCTGCCATATGGAGCTCTTCTGGCTCTCTCATGTGGAAGCTACATCCTGACCCCAATGAATGTAGTCCTCAAACCAGTACATTTTCGTGGGAAATTTTGGTTACTGTGAATTGGCATTTTCTAATTATGATCTTTGGAAAATTCCAGTCTTCCTCAGTTTGTAAAGGTCGAGTGGAGGGTAGAGACGGTAAGAAAGTGAAACGAAAGGGGGATTGTAGCTCCCCAGTCAGTGGAACAGAGGGAAGTCCAAGCCTCCTGCCTTCCCACCTGACCCATTGCAGGCTGGGGACATTTGCCTGTCTGCATTGGCACAGATGGATTCATCTCCACAGTCACAACAAAATGCAAGCTGTCATCTTTACCTGTTGTTATGTAAGGGCAGTTGGATTTGCAGTGGCTTCCAGAAGATGCAATTCAGTTTAGAAACTTTTTACACTGCAGTACATAATAAGACCTTCTCAGAGGAGGTTTCATTCTAATTTAAGACTTTATAACATAAGAAAATATGTGATCAGCACAAAGGTGTTCAATTCTGGTCTCTGAAAGGAAAAGGATTTTCCTTCTCAAAAGAGATTTTCAGTTTTGTGTGTTAGAGGAGAAGTAGGTGGGAAGCACTCGGAGAAGGAAACCTGAGGTGGTTAGAATGATAAATGAGACAGTATTCTTTGGCACATATGTTTTGAGTAGATAAGATGGGGGGTATGTGTGACATTGTTCTTACAAAGCAAAAGACATTGGTATGTATCTGAATGAGTTTTAAAGAGTATAAATGAAAAGAAAGGATTGAAATTAAAAAATGGAGATATCATGGAGGAAGAGCTGAAAGCAGCTGAGCAGTACCTCAATACCAATGGCAAGATACAGAGTCCTACCAGCTTATTTCCCAGCACATGATTCAGTGGCAGGGAGAAGAGGGCACTGCCAGCAGTGGTGGGATGGGAGATGGGGGCTGATTAATCAATTTGATTCAATTAATCTCAAAGCAGCTGATGAACTAGACTACTTACACTGAATGGAAGCAAAGACCTGAAAGAGGGGAATATAAAAGGGAGAAACAAGTATGATATGGGATGCATATAGATGAGCATAAGCAAGTAGGTAGATTTTTCAGGATGAGATGAATGAATCTAAGTTGCAGCTGAATTAGTTCTTCATTCATTAGCCTGTTTTATCCTATTGCATTCCTAGTGCACAAAGGAATCACAATGGAAGGGATTAAAGTCACTGACCTTAATTTGTGTTAAGTCTGAAAAAAAGTCCTGAACATGTGTTACTAGGGCAGAGTTTACTTGCCTGAAAAATTTCCTTCTTAGTGGGGATAGAGATGATCCTAATTTATGAAGAACCACTTTTAAATATTTGCCTTTTCTGTCTTGTCTACAGAGGAGCAACATTAGCTTTTGCAGTTGCTTTGTTTATCAGCAGTGTCTCACAGTCTTTGCCCTGGAGACTATAACAAGCCTGGGTAGAGATAGTATTATTGTTCTTTTCTCTACAGTAACTGCTCAGTCCATTTAAAGATAATAGGCCATGCCCAGCATGACCAATGAAAAAGGGAAATGGCATTTATCTTGCTGGCTTCCTCTGATAGCATTTAGGACCATGTTCTCTGCTTGATCCATGGGCTCAACAACATGAACAGTCCATGGGGAGTAAAATATTCAGCAACACCTTTGAAACACAAAGATCCATTGTCATTTGTGCTCAGTGGCCTCAGCTCTTCTCTAAAAACTGTTTCCACTTGTCTTACTTAACAGTGTAAAAATAATCCAGCTTTCTCTGCATCCCTTTTAGAGGACAAAATTACTGTAATGGAAATAAATTGAAATGCAATTAGCTGACTCTACAATATGTCTTCATATGTTTGATCACAAATAGCTTGAAATCCAAATCCAGACCTGGCTCTGCTCCATTGCATTGCGTTTTGTTAGCTAGAGAATTGCTAATATTTCTAATAAATAAATTTAAAAAATAAATAAAGATGAAGGGACAAGCAGGAAAGAGTCACATAATAATTGAGTGAAGCAAGTGTCTTACAGAGAGGAACAGACATTTTAGAGCATTATCTGCTTTCGTTAACAACAAGGAAACTGAAAGCTGAATTGATTCATTAAATAACTTCACAGGAAACAAATACTGGATACTAATAGCCACCACTCTGCTCTGCCTGTTCTGAAAGTTAGGAAAAAATCCAGTAGTGTTGAAAGTCAAAATTAAATGCATTCAAATGAGAAGTACGGTATAAGCTTAAGTAGTGATGACTGCTGGCAACTGAAAAAAGTGCTGTTGGAATGGGAAGGTGGGTGTCCATTTTTTGATACATGAGATGAAGACTGAATGCCTTTCTGTGAGAATTCTGACAAATACAAGGTATTGGACTCACTACAGAGATCATTATGTGAAATGTAATCCCTCACTTTATCCAGAAATCTAGCCTAAACGATCTGATATTTTTAGGGGTTTAACTTCATGGAGTTAAGCCCACTCTGTTCTTTGCCCCAGTAGTGTGCATGTCAGAATCAGAACAAATTAGATTTATGCTCACCCGCAACAGAGCTGAATCTGGCCCTTGGAGTTCAGATTACTATGAATACACAATATTATAATTGTAGCAAATAAATCTCAGAAGTCCATATGTGTATAAACAAAAGACTCTAATTGAAACCATCATTGAAGTGCAAGATTATAAACAAAAGATGCATTGTCTTGGTTTTGCATAAAATTAATTAAAAGGTAAGAGCAATAATTAATGCATTCTATTATATCACTGCTAAAGAAGGACCTGTTACTTTGTATTTTTAAACAGTGACTTTAGATCAGAAATAGGCAAACTACATCTTAATGAAAAAGGAATCTGCCTTTGAGTATATTTAACACTTTTTTAAGAAATCTAAAAAAAAAATAAAAATTTGGTAATGATGAGCATGGTCTAGGTGCTGTACAGCCCTAAAAGAAAGCTGTGTCCTGCCCATTTAGTATCTGATTTACTTCAGTTTTATTGCCCATTGCTGGCATTATATCAAACATTTCCTTAGTAGGCCCCAGCACTTATATGAAGCTGTGCCAAGGTTATTCTGTATGTAATCCAGAAAGCCTTTTTCTGCTGCAGGGAAATCACTGAGTTAAGGGAATGATTATTCCATTGTGTTCTGTTGTTGTTAGTTTTTCTTCAACAGATTTGAATTACCCTATCTTAGCTTTATTAGTATTGTTGTCTGTTGTACTTCATAATCAGAGCAACATAGCAAACAGTTCATTCAGCCCTCGGGAAAATTTCAAACCCAGCATGTAAATAGATACAGTTGATAAGAAAGGAAACAGAACAGAAGTGTAGTGAGGAGGGATGGGGGAAATAGGGGATCAAGAATATGGCAAATAGGTGAAGATTGTGAAGTTAGAAAGGAGAGTAACATGTTAAGAGGCATTAGCAGGAAGGAACTGAATAGTTCTGACACATTCAGACTAAATCCCAGAAGGCCAAACTATAATCTGCCAACAGAGAAAGAAGAATGGAGCAGCAAAGTCAGTGATCAAATACATTAAATATAAAAACTCATATTTAACCAAAAGATAACTTGAAAATAGGTTATTAATATAATTCATGTTTATACTTCACATTGCGATAGATTTAGTTTGGAGACATGTTTGCAGTATATACAAACATGAATTTTCTTCCCCCTTTCTGTGGATTTAGGTGTTTTTACATTTGCCTGGTTTTTACACTGGGTAATCAAATTAGTCTTTCAATCAATAACTACGTCTTTCACTGGGCATGGTTACCTTTCAATATGCCATCATTTGGGAAACACAGCTCATAAAAACATATTCCTCAGGTTGGCCAAGTTGGAACTGCAAATAGCACAGTTAGTCCTCCTATGTGAATTAACTGCATGACCTCTTCATCTGTGAGGTCCTACTGACTTCTATGAGAACCAAACTTAGGATAAGTTGCTGGAGGAACTAAGTATGTAACTGAAAAAAAAGGATTGGTTTTTATTTTCATACTGATGTATGATAGTTATGATAGAAAACTACATAAAAGGAAAATTAACTGCTGTTTTACTGAGTGCAGTGATGAAGGGTGACAATAGTTCCACTGAAGTTGAGGATGTACTTACCTGCAAAGGATCAAAAATTCCAACTGTAGACTGTGTTAGTAAAATGGGCCACACATGAAAATCTAGTTTGTTTAGAAGACTTGTGTTTGAAACAAGCAGCTAAAATTTTTAAAATTGTGGTTCAGAGAAGGTGTTGCTAAAACCTGATAAAAAAGAGGGGGAGGGAAAGGCATGTTTTTTCTCTGCAGTGACAGCATTAAATTAAATTGCTTGAAGAATCAGAACTGTCCCTAGTTACAGAAGCAGCACGAATCTCACTTTAGTTCTGACTCAGAACTATGAAAAGAGTGATTCTCAGATCACTCAGATCTCCCTGATTAGGGAGCAAAGCTGCTGTCGTTTATAAGCCTGAATGCCAATTTCTCTGTGAGTATGTCACTGCCTCAAGGAAACCTTGGAGTAAAAGCATTGGAGAAAACATAAGTTGGACCAGTAAATAAGCTGACCTCTTTATTTCACTGGATAGTGATAAACTCTGTAGCCTTGAAATGATAATACTTCTCTTCATCTGCTACATTAGTGTGTTTGAAAAACTGTATGTTTCCAGGTGGTATGCACTGGAGATACTGCAAGCCTAATTTTAGGATTAAGAACTCCACCCTCTTTCAGTCTCCACTTGAATGTCATCCCAGGGAATTGCACTTCTCATTTTCTTGCACTCACTTTGCCTTTAACATTTTCTAATGATGTGAAGATTTTCTTCTATACAAACCTCGTGCACCGGAGAGCATAAAAGCATTACAATAAGGAGTTGGTAAAGGCCACAGACCCTGGCTTGGTTTGCAGAAGTATCGCAAAGTTGAGATGCTTAGCTAAGCTACCCAAACCTCTCTTGAACCTGCAGGGTGTGCCAGAAATAACTGCAAGAACAAGCTTTCCTGCAGAGTATTAGAGCTGCTCCTTATGACCACAATTTAAAACCAGAAATTAGAGAGAAAGACAGAGATAATGGTAACAACCCTTTAAAATAACTGCTTCTTTTTGAAGCTCAACTGAAAATCCATTTTAGGTTTAGTTCCCGTTTTGGTTGAAATATAAGTTGATTTTTGTTTATCCAAAAGACTTTGACTATCATAGACTATAACTGAATTAAATTCCAGGTCAAATTACATAGTGTCATTTACTGTGCATGTGTTTTTGATGGATTTTACTTAGTAAAGCACTGTATGTCCTTTTTCTGGCTCTAACTAATCCTCACAACATCACTGTGAGGCTGATAAGTAATATCCTCATTTTACAATCAGAGATAGAAAGGTTATGTGACCTGCCAATGTATACAGAATATAATCAGGATCAGAACTGGCAGTAATACTTCAGAGCTCCTAATTACTAATCCTATCTTGGAAAATATATAGGATATTCACTGTGTATGTAATCTACACTTTGATTAAATAAAACTTTTTTCCCCCCGTGTAAATGTTCTCTGTTTCTATTCAGGGGTTTTTCCTACTGTAAGCTGTATATAAATATAAATCTATGATGAAGGTTAAAAAAAAAAAGAAACTTGTTCCAAAAGAAGGATCAAAGTCATGAGAAATTTGATTTGGAGTAAAACAACTTTGAGTTTAAATAGGCTAATGAATTACTACATGTTGTTCATCTTACTGCCAGCTCATCCGCCTGGTTTTTAATGCCTTGCTATGTCCCTTTGTAAGCAGCCTCGCGTAAAGACACTGAAAAATAATGTCTTTCTCTAAATAGCATGCATGACTGAGGGTATGACACACAAATAAGTGAAATGAATCCCTTTCCTAGGTAAGTAGTGTGATGTTTACAGTTAACCCTCATAGAAGGTACTCTTGTACATGAGGTTGCTCTAAAAAGGACGTGAACTGCTTCTGATTTTCCTAGCAGATGCTGTGAGTGAACCTGATTATATGTTGTATTAACTATTTAACTTGTGGTGGAACTATCCACCTGATCTTTTAGTGTTTTCCATGACGCTGAAGCCACCTGAAGACACTCTCATCCCAAGCACTTACTCCACATCCCTGCCTGTCCTCTATTGTGGCAACCCAGTGGTTTCTGAGGCTTTGTTATGAATTGGATCCTTGAAATGATCTGGGCAAAAAATAAACCTCCCCCTAATCTTCCTTGTCTTTCTGTCTTTGCCTGAAGAATTCCCAGCATCTGTCCTTTGATTATTTTGAAGAAAGATTGTTTTGGTGATGCAGGTGGAGCATAGCCCTAATACCCAGTTGATGATAACTGGGGAGCAGCAGGCTATAGAAGAAAAAGGACAGTCAAAGCTTTATATGGCAAGGAAAGAAGGGGAAACTTTTAAAGCTGAATTCATTTATGGAAAGTATGACTGGAGCTTCTCATGGTGATACAACTCAATTTGAATTTTTACAGTGCTGCATGGGTTGTCCTTTGCAGCTTTAGATCTTATCAGCCCTGATTGCAGCACAACTCAGGATGTGAAGTCTTCCCAGTAACAGAATCCTACAGAGGTAAACCCTGAGCTGGTGGAGGGAGAGATGCTTAACTGTAAGTGAATGGCTGGAGCACTGACTTCTCATGGTTAAAACTAGTGATGTGTTTGGGTACTGAAAGGATTTTTTGGCTTTATGGTCTTTTGCTTTATTTTTTTTCCCAGAAACTCAGAGTAACTTTTATTTTATGAAATGACAGTTTAAATACTATTTTTGCCACTGGCATTTGTGGCAAGTCTAATTTTAGGCCTTGACCACTTGACTACCATCTTAATGGCTTTCCTTTTAATAGAACATAGAAACAACATGGGCTTTATTTTCTGCATCATCAAAGCACTGCACCTTCCAACAGAAACAGTCTTCAGTAGGCCAAATGCATCCCCCTGATAGTCCATCTGCTGAATTTCACAGACAGGAGGAATTTCAACTATAGGTAAACAATTTTTATGAAAAGAAACCTTTACTTTTCTTCCTAATGCTTGCCTGATCAATAGGTGTTTGAAGTAAATGAAACAAATCTGTTATTCTCTTAATAGACCCTGTGTAAAGCTCTAACCAAATGTGCTCCTTTTGCTAATTATTTCTTAGGGTTTTTTTACCAGGAAAAAAATATAAAAAAAATACCATTTAACTAGTGAGTGTGAAGTCAAAACATTGTAAATTAGGGAAAATTAGGGAGTACTGTTAGGTTTACAGAAACAAGTCCCATTCCAGTTTGGGATCAGGAGTTGCATTTTATTTAATAATGTATGCCTCTTTTAAAAATCAGAAGTAATTATAGTGATTAGATAACAGTAACAAATAAAAGGTGCATTTAAAATTAACCTGACAGGACATTTTTGTGTCATACTGACTGATGTGTACAGTCCATTCTTTTAAAAATTCAAGGAAGCTTATTTGAATTGTAAATTGGCAACACATTCATGCTGAAGTCTTATTGTGTGATAGTGTGACAAATTACAAATGGAATATTGGCTGGGCTTCCATTTCTTGCATTTTTTTTCTAGTTTCTGCCGCTATTATCATTAATCTGTTTTACAGAAGCTCTATAGCGAATGGTTCTGGACATGGAAAGTACATTAAGTTTCATTGTTGGCTGTAGCAGGACTCTGTGTGGCTTCGGTGACCTGTGACTTCTCCTATTGGTTGTAATTCAGTACAGTTGCTACTAGGTTTGCATCCTGCTGTGTGTGGACTTAAGAGATTCTGGCATACTTTATGCCTGACAGTTCATTTCATAAGTATTGGATTACAGAGCTTTTGCTAAATTGTGTTAAGAATATCTTAAGAAATGGTGCTGGAAATGTGTTCCTTTTTAAAAAAATAAATGTATAGAAGAAACTTTAAGGATCCTGTTATCAGAAGTAAATCCTGTTATCAGAAGTGAATTCTCCTTTTTAAGTCCTGAGTGAATGTGCAAGAATGTTGAAGATGATTAAATGCAGTGACGTCATGTGCTATAAGGCATTGTTTAATTCCTTTGCAATTTAAGATTTAATGTTTTATCCAATAGGAAAGAAATGGGGAGTTACTCCAGTATATCTTTGTTCCTGCAGCCCCAGTTCGAGCAGTGAGGGTGTTACTCCCTGGGGCTGATTTTGCTGGGGCAAAGATCTGACAAACAGGGAACGGTGCTCAGGATGCAATTTAAGGAGGGACTTGAAGGGTACATGATGGTGTAGTAAGCAAGAGAGAGAGAAAGAAAGAAGATAATTTTGAAAGAATATTAAGAGACTAAATCGATTATTGACAGCAGCTCTTTCTGCTGCCTCTCACCACCTGCCTTTCATATTACTTCATTTTGCTTCTACTCTCTTAAGGGTGATCTCCTACTATCAGACATTTCCTACTAGAGCTTAGATTGACAAATTTATGCCAACTCGCTGCAGTTTTGCAATATGCTCTGTGAATTACCAAGGAAATAAGCTTCTGGGTATTTCTGGCTTGAATTTCTTTTGTTGTATGTGCTTCTAATGGTATCTCTGATTTCTTTTATGCTTCTCTTGCAAGCTGTTCAACCCCCATGGTCTCTGCCTTTGTTTATATATTCCTTCAAGCTTCTGATTTGGGAATTGGTGAACTAGGAAATTCAAGCCATAGTTTTTTACATATAAGCAAAGATACTTCTTTTTTTGTCTTTTTGCATAATGTTTTGTTCACTTCTGGCACCTGATAGAGCAAAAGACATAGGTCTGAACTGCCCTATTCAATAACAGTCGTCTAACCAATGTAGCTTGTTAAGGTTTCTCTTTCAGTGAGTGAAAGAAGGGTGATAGGTGGTGCTTTTGGGACGGGTGTTCACCTGCCTGGTGTCTGAATTCCCCAGTGACCAAAGTAACTGGAAAGGCCGTATCAGTGAATCCCTAGAATTAGATGGAGTGAATGCAGATTAAAATACAATCATGAAGTGCATACATGCTTAAGACCTAAACTGTTGTTTAACAAATGCTATTTCTTCTTCAGACACCAGGTACACTGGTCCGTAAAGACTAATGGTGGAAACAGAAGAACCGAAAGGGTGATAAATTTTATGTTTTGTTCTGTCTTCAAACATTTGTGTGATTCTGAGTCATTTAATTTGCCTGTGCATCACTTTATCCAGCTAGAAATTGAATGTTTTCCTTGTGGTTCTCCCAGAGTTTTCATTCTAGCATGGAAATCATCAAAGTAATAAAAAATATTTTTTCATATCCTTACAAATGAAAATTGCACGGCCTTGGAGGCCTGTTAATTTATACAAGCTGAGGATCTGGCCTAGCAGAGCCTAGTGTAGCTTAATTTGCAGACAATCAGTGTTTGGTAGTTTTTTTCTTTTGACTAGGCTGTCTGTTGAAATTTCTGCATGTTTTCCTGTCACTCTTCCAAGATTTCTACTATTTTGGTTTTTTCCTACCATGCTTATTGAACAAAGACAAGGAAGTATCTAATAGATTAAAGTGAAGTCTAGTAACATGGTTCAGTGGACTAATACTTTAATCTGTGAGACCCTAAGATCAAGTGGACTCAATTTCAAGCCCTGCCACTATTAATTTAACCATTAGTAACGTTGCAGGTACTGAGAGCCTGAAGTCTGCAGGTGTTTGCTGTTGGGGAAACAAGTAGCACCTTCACCCTCCTGTAATGCAGTCTTTAATGCAAAGAGACATCTTCCTGATTTAAGGCATGTCTGTTAAAATAATCCTGCCCCAGCAGATCATGAGGTTGATCTTTTCTAGGGTCTCAGATCTCTGCAATTTTGCAGCCGGAATGGCTGGTACAGCTCCATATAACGATTTTACGTATAATTGTAATGCTGCATGGGATGCACTCGTGTTTATGGCGTTTGCTAAATGGTCACTTTAATAGAGTCTCTTGGGTCGCCTTTTGGATAAACTTATGTCAGAGTTGCTTCAAAATTAATTGACTGATCATTTTCACAGTAAGCCAGATGGGCAAAAAGTGGGCTCCTGAAAGATTACACAAAGCTGCACAGGAGGTTAAAACTGGCAACAACTTTACTACTGTGGTTATAAGGTGCTTCTGTAAATTCCTTTGAATTTGTGCTTGTTAGATCCCATTTTTACCTTCTTAAGTAACTCTTTGTCTGGTTAGTGGCAAAAATGTGTGACTATGTCAGCATGAGGGCTTGCATGGATGTCTTGAACATACATATAAACATGCTTGAATGTGTTGCTTTTCTGTGTCATGTCTCTGTTAACACATGCAGATTCATGTGAATTTTGCATGTATGTAGTGTGTGTGTACAGTAAGATAACTGCAGGAAGTCTACATAATGGAAAACATTAGTTTTTGACAGATTTTTTTTTTTGAGTCTTTCTGAGGCTTCACAAGTAATTATTTGTCTATTCACAATTCTCGTTCATGAGCAGATGCAATAATACTTATCTGTATAATAATATACAATATTATTTCCTTTGGGGAAAAGATATATTTGAAATACTTTGAAAAGAAATAAACAGCAAGACTTGTAATTAAGTGTTGCTATTTTAAGTGAAATTGGTTTCAACCATCGGCAGCCTGTCCTTATCCTCAGCCTTTAGGAGACTGCTGCACATGATGAAAAGTTTAACTTGTCAAGTATATATTTAGATGTGAATTCAGAATATCAAGCTCCATGAGTGATAATTATCAGCACCTGGAAATAATTTGTACCAGAGAGTTAAGAAACGAGTTTTCCCTTTCTATAGATAGGGAGTTTTTAACCTCCCAGTCACTGGAATACTCCCCTGAGCTTACAGTGACATGGCTTGTGGTTCATTCCCACTAGTAA
Organism: Manacus vitellinus; assembly: GCF_001715985.3. Lineage (NCBI taxonomy): Eukaryota > Metazoa > Chordata > Aves > Passeriformes > Pipridae > Manacus > Manacus vitellinus. The sequence continues at coordinate 14,205,495 of NW_021939396.1, forward strand.
ACATGGCACCAAGCAATTAGATTGTCATTAGAAGATGAACATTAGCTTTGTAAAATCAGATTAAGAATAAGTTGAGAACAAATGATCAGCTAATGTATGCAGTTCATAAATAACACTGTACACACAGGCTCCAAAGCGGAGACCATTGAAGGCAATGGAATTTCCTTCCACTGGCTTTCAATAGCCACTGGCTCAGGCTCAGATTCTGGTTTTCCTTTAATTTTAGAGCATTCATTCTCGAGAACTATGAAAACTTTCTAATTGGATAAAAGTTGCTCCTCTTCCAGAGTGTAAAATAGTAGGATGTTGTGCTGGAAGCTCTACAAAGACAAGAATTAATTTATTCTTCTGACCTGTAGGCAGCCTGACCCTGAAACAGGCTCTTCTGGGATCACTCTTCTGCTTCCTCCTTATCGGTGTGCAGATACCATCTAAGCAGTTTCTCCAGTATCTTCAAGGCTGCATGGTTATTGCCTAGTTAAATATAATTTTTCCCTACTGTTTTAAAATTAGTTTAGGCAAGAGAAGGCACTATCAGAACCGAGTGTATATACATACATTTTGTTGTTGAGAGCAGCAACCCTGAAACACATACAGACAAGAAATACCCTTCAAAGGTGTTTGGTTTTAAAATTGCAGGTGACAGTTATCATCTGTATTACTGGGAAAAGGAGCAGAAATGTAGTAAAGATTCATCTAAACGTAGTTCATGTAAGTTAAATATTTAGTAGATATTGTACTATTACATCATTTTTATAAATGTCTATTAAGTACAAGAAGTAACATGTTAATAGTATTTTTAATTATTTAATATCACTTTATAAACTATTAGTGAAAATATTCTAATTTGGTCAACAACATGGTTCCATGACAAGATAGGAATTTTAGGCAAGATTTCTTTTTTAAATGGAAATAAAAAGCAAAAGAACCAAAGAATTGAAGGAGGAAAATAGAATCTGTCTCTAGAAGAGTACTTGTCAGTGCTTGGTTGAAAGTAAATGAACTAATCCAATATTTCATTCTTTGAGAGTGATGAGTTACGCAGAGTAACTAAATTATGGGCTTTTAATTGTTACTTTCTTTAGTCTATTATATGAACATTTCATATAATTATGTTTATTAGATAGTATAGATTTAGCTTAATCTAGGAAGTATATAATGGAAATATAATTATAGACAAGAAAAATGGATATTAAACTTATGTAATTTTCTTTTATTGTGCTAAATGTTTCTGCGATTAAACTACTGAAATTTTTTGAGTTTAGAATTTCATCAGTTTTAATGGGACTGAGTTATTAAACATCTGCCAGATTAAGACCATCATATATAATTTTAGAATCAGAGACATAAACATCATATGAACTACTCATTTGAACACAGTTTTTCATATGCTAAAATATTTGGATGAACAGGCATTATAGAAAGCTTGTAAGTTTGGATACCTGAGTCTCAGAAGTGTTGAGTACTACAGTCGTGTAGTGGCAGATATGCACTATATTTTACAGCTCTCATTAAGTTGTTACTGGGAAGTAATTGGAAAAAGGTGGCATGTAGATATGACTTTTCTTCACAAGATATCTTTTTCTTTTAATGTGTTTCAGTCCAAATTAGTTAGAGATTGTATGACTTGGGCAGTGTCTAAAATATTTCTGTTGTTGATTTGTCAACCTCTTACTTTCTTGCTTGCTTTCTTTCTTTCTCTCTCTCTTTCTCTGTTCTTCTCTGTCTCTCTCCCCCTTCCTCTCTCTCTCACTTTCGCGCTTTTTTTAAGAGAAAAAGAAACTGGGAGAAAGAAAGGGGGGATGGGAAGGCATGAATGAGAGATTGAATTTGGGAGTGATCTTTCTCTTGTTACATGATGTGAAGCATGTGTGGGAAATGTTTTCATCTTCAGAAGTCATTTGCCCCATGCAGAGAATGCTTGAAATGAAAATAACTTTCCAAATTAAAATAGAATGTGTAGTTTTTTATTTACAGACACACAGAGACATAGTCACTCCTCTTATACGCATAGACAGGACTTACTAGGGAATGCATTTTGTTTGATCTTCTATTCTTGACAAATGCCACATTTATAAGATATTATTTGGTAAAATTTAATGCTGAATTAGTCTATTTCGTTGAAAACATTTGTGCTTTTTTTCCAGTTTATGAATCCATACTTGTTTACTGTATGTGGGTTGTATTTCATGAACATTCACATCCAATCACACCTCCTTCACCTCCAGTGTCATGTTAAAGTATATCACAAGAAGCTGACTGGGTGACCCTCCTTCTTCATGGAGTCACAGATATGTCTTTTTCAATCAGTATGAATAACTCCATCTTGAATTTCCCTTTTACTCTCATTTTAACTAGCATTTTTTACATCTGGGTGAATATTTGCATCTGTTATTGTTATTTGTAAAACTTGAGAACCAAAAAGTTTCAGCCAAAGCCTTTAACATCCGGTCAATGGGATGCCTCATGTCCCACATCTCCAGGCTCAGCTTTCTGGCTGGACTAGGTATTTCCTTCCAGAATGACTGAGATGTGTCTTGGGACCAGTAGTCCTGCTATTTTTGGAAGTCACTTAATGCCTGTTGTAGTCCACTGACAAATGGCCTTCTTGGCTGTTTTCAACTGGCCCTACTTCTTTAATTAGTCTTGCTGTAATGTCACACTTCAACTTCTGCAATTGTTCTCTGGCTTTCCATGCTGAGGAGAAGCTTTTCTGTGAGAGTCTGGCTGCTGACATTCAGTGTGTGTAATTTCCACTACTTTAAGTCCACAGGATTCCTATCTTTGTCTGTCCAGGCTCTTGTTGACTTTGTAAGAAAAGAAAAAGGGAAAAAAGGTACTTTGATAAATATAGAGTGTAAAAGACAGAGTTCATTGAAACCGAATTTTTCCGTGATTTACTTAAAAAATTAAGTATCTAATATTGCATAGAGAATTCTCTCTGTTTTACAGTTACTGTATTTAAGATTTTTCTGGCAAAACTGTAGATTTTTTTTTTTTAAACCAAAGTTAGATATATAAAAAGTAATACAATACTATATGGTTATTATCTTGTAACCCTATCAAATCTGGCTGAAAGTTCAGGTTTTCTGTACAGAGCAAGGAGATAACTTCAAAAGCTCAAATAGTTTGTAGTTTGGAGAAGCAGTCAACTGAGAGAACTTAAAGATCAAAGACAGAATATCTGATTTTAATGATGCAGAACATATGCTTCACCAAAAACCTTTTGGATTAAAAAAGTTAATGTAATCAAAGAGAATTGAACTCTTTGTTTGGATCTAAGAGCTCTGTGTTGAAGCACTCAGCACAGTATCCTGTAGTGTGCTGCCACAGTAGTTGAGTATAAGAAGTGAGTTAAAGCAAAGTTAAGAGACTAGTGAACCTGGTGCTTGGCAGCTTTTGTTTTGAAGATCTAAAATATTTTTGTTGAAGAGCTCTGACAAATCTTGAATCTGCAGATAGACATAAAAAGCAGGATTGTTCTTTGTGAACTTGATTAGCCCTATTCAAAACTAAGAATCCAGGAAGTTCCTCTGGAGAGTATTTGATTTACAGTGAATGCATAAAAATCCCCCAAGAAACAACAAAAAAACCCAAACCCACACACAAAAAGAAAAAAAAACAACAGATAAAGAAACACAGACATAGCTGCAAGAGGGAAAAAATGCCTGAGGGTCGAAAAGTTTCCTTTCATTACAGTTTGATAAAGGGAGATAATGTAGTCCCCGTGCCTGGACAGAACAGCATTGATAAGATCAAATTCATGGATGAAAAAGATATTAATTAAATTATAAGTGTAAAGAAAAAAAGAAGTACTGATCAAGGAAGATAGCTGGCAACTCTGTTTTGCAGTAGCTTCTCAGAGTCTCTTCCAAAGTCTCTTGAAAGCAATGGAAGCTTTTCCATTGATTACAATGAGTTTGAATGAGAATCTGTAGGAAAATATAAAATGTTTTTGAAAATAAGGGATGTATCAACAATAATGCATGCAGTGTTTTGGTTTTATATGTATCTAACTGTATATATTTATCTATATATATGGACTTCGATGATCCTTGTAAGTCCTTTCCAACTCAGGATATTCTGATTCTATGAAGCACTGTATGCATATCTTCAGCATTATTTGGATTGCTTCTATTAAACATACTCTGGAAGCACCAGCTTGGTCACAGTTGTCACTTGCCAGAAACAACCAACTTTTACTAATGTAAAAGGTTACTTTTTTTTCCCTTGCCATCCCTAGCATCTGTTTTTCTGCTATCTCTCATTTCTTATTTGTTGTGACATTGCTGTTTTATTCTTCTTGTCTGTCTATGTATTTCACTATTTCTGACACGTTTTTTTGGAAGACCTTAGGGGAAGAAAGGACTGCTCTCCCTATTGCTCCCCCTTTCCTAAAGCTAATAAAGATAATTATTTAGGTTGATTTTTCCTCCCACCCCGTTGTTAGATTTTGATCAAGATCAGTGCCAGAGTAGTGTAAATGGTTGGAGCTCCATTTGCCTTGACAAAATTAGGCAGACGTATGGGATTCAACTCTGAACCACTTAAGTCACGTAAATGGAAGCTGTGCTTGTTACGCTCCATTAGTTTCTTTTTCTGTAATATTAGACTCATTTTACAGCTACAGAAGCTGACCAAGGCCAGTCAGATAGAAAGCCAGTCAAAGGTAATAGAAATGTTCAGCACATTTTTATTGAAGCATTTTGTGGATGCAGGCTGACTTCTAGATAGACTGCAGAAGTGTTTTCTGCTCTCTGTTATGACTTTCAAGGTTAAGGAGTAGCAAAATCACCATCAGGCCCATTTTACATTTCCTGGGTCATTTTGCATCTGATCTTTTGAGCTATCCTTGGCTTGAACACACCTGGTTTGCAAACAAGCTAAAGCAAGACAAAAAGATCCCTTCGATTTTTATAGATGAGCATCCCTGAGTGTGTGACTGGGTTTATCATGACATAGAGGTAACTGGTTTCAGGCACGAGGCCTTTTTCAGAGGGAGGCCCTGTTTGCAAGCTGTTGTGTGTAATAGGAAACCCTTGGGGTTACTCCTCTCCCTCTGCTCTTCGTTGCTGACTTTATTGCAACTGAGTGAGATTAATAGGCAGCTGAGAGCAGACTCCACTACAGGTGCCACCTTCTCCCTGCTGTTCTCCAGGACTATATGTTACAAGTTGTCAGGAAAGCAGTGTATTATGCTCTGTGGAACATCATTGGCTTTGTAAGATATACTACTTATATATGGCAGCCCCTGTTGGAGAGCAAAACTGTGCTGTGAGGACATTTTGAACCCTGTTCTAATCCTGGAAGAATTTTTAATCTTCAAAGGAATGAGACTCCTAATGTAACAGGACAGATTAGGGCTCTGATAGTATTCATGTTAAGAGAGATTGTGTTGTCTTGTGTTCTGGATACCTGAAAAAGTCCAGTTGCAAGAATCACATTGATCAATAATTCCAGATACTTGCTAACCTTCATAGTGGCAGGTTTTCAGTGGCTGCTCTGTCATGCTGCCATGGTATGTTCTTGTCACACAATGGAGCTCAAGACATTGGCTTGTTTATCTTTGCCTCTTGAGGCCTTTTGCAGTCACAGTGTAGTCCGTTCTGGAGTCTCAGTGACATTTACCCTATCTTTGCAGTCACTTTTTGTTGATGTATAAAAATACCTTTACTGCAGGAGGCTGGATGCTTAGGTGGCTACGAGTTTTCTGCCTTCCATCCCCCTTGAAATTAGAAGTCAGGGTTTTCCTTTCTGAGATGACCAACGGCTGTTTCTTCAGTTGCTCACTGACTGCTGGCCAGTGAGTGTATCTAATATGTTGTCCTTAATTGAAAGCAAATGTCAAGTTTTTTACAGATAATATGGGATTTAAAGGGTAGCTTTTCAAAAGCAAAAATGAGATCTGCATGTTTGTGCCACTGAAGTAACACATTTTCTAAACTGAGTTAATTCAGGACCCATAAGGGTCTGATTGCATCTCAGGTGTCTCTGTGCAAAACTAGCAATGTCACTCTTGTTCCTTTGGCCTGGGATGGCTGTGCCAGGTTGGCACCCTGACCTGTGGACAGGCTCCTCCTCCTCAGTAAAACCTGTTATGCTGCAGCCACCTTTCTCAGGCCTTGATTCTCCAGCCTGCAAATATACTTATGTTTGTGTGTCTGATTGCTCTTACTCCAATGGAGGCTACTATTCATCATCCCCTTATTTAGCCATCTGTGTATATTAAAAGCATGATTTAGGTACAGTGAAAGAAAAATAGCAAGATCTTACTTGATGAAAAGTAAAGAGGAACTCATTGAATTTTTGAGACTCCTGTACTGTTGGGTTGTGATGATGTTATTCATCAGATAAAATAGTGAATCCAAAATATGATTGTGAGTAGGACTCAAAGCATTATTTCACTGCTAAAGCAGTATTTTTCCTGTTCATTAGTTTCTTCGTTTAATTTACAAAATATATAGGCGTGGGGGTAAATTTATTGCAATTGCCAATGAAACCACACAAGGAGCCTCATAAGAATGTAAAAGGAGTCCAGTTCCTTACAACAGTGAAATAGCAAAAGCCCAATTAATCAGTGGTCCTTTACAGATTTTAGACCAGAATTGGCATGCTACCAAACTGCCCTCAGAAGAGGTCTAAAACAGCTCAGGAAATGATTTAATGGGCACCTGGTCACAGATGTGTTCCTGCCAGACATACTGTCTGCACTGGTACATCCCAAAATGACCCTACAGGGTCTGAAATGCAAAGAACATATACAAAAGTTCTTTTTAGATTTGGAGAGGTAATAAAAGAAACAACAAAAACCCCAAACCCAGAAAAAATGTGCTACGTAGTCTTCCTAATGTCTAACTTTCCTGTTAATCATCCTGGCAAGTACTCATGTTCTTTGCTGACATTTTGGTTAGTATTTTGTCATTTCTCTGATCTTTCGTCAGATCAGGCTATATTTTGTTTATCTTGATGTCCACTTATTTCTTACTGGGGCTTCAAATGTTGCAAAATAGCAGGAAGGAAAGTTCTTTCTCCTGGCTGGGGATGGTTGCAAGTGTTCATCTAAAACCATTACACCTGGCAGTGGTAGTTGATCCTGGCAATATAAACTGCTAACAAGTTACCTGATTTTACTCTGCCCTTTTTGGAGTGCTCAGGGTTCTGCTGAACAATGATTTCATTCTCTGCTTCAAACTGTTTGATATAAAATTGGTGCTCATAAATTTAGCACCCAGTTACTGACTTTGCCCAGATGATGGAAACCTGCAGTCAGGAATGTTACTGGTATTGTTGTTTCTGGCCAGATTTCAATTGGAAGGGGGGTGATAAAGTAGCTCTGATTTTCTTGCATAATTTCTTTTTGCCATAATTAGATCCAATTGTTCTGACTTTTGCACATAGTTTAGGAGCATATATAAGATCACTGGCAATTCAGAAGCTCTGGCTAATTTGAGTTTTAAGGAAAATGTTTAGAAATGTGAATTGGTATAATTATCTGAGTTAAGAATGTTTCCATTTGGTTCACTTTGAAATTTCTGCTGTGATGAGACTTCAGTGAGGTCAGTTTCACATTTCTGGTAGGAACTTTCTGATAATAAACTAGACAAAACCCTCAAGAAATATGAGAAATATCTTTAGATAATAGTCTGAAAGAAGTGTCTTTCCTTATTGCTCAGAAATGTAAATAATCCTTATTTAAATAGAAGAGAATTGCCATAATTCTGCCTTTACTAGATATTTTTAAAATATCTAAATAAGAATTAATTTGCTGGTCTAATTATGACTTTCTTACTGTTTATTTCTAACACTTCAGCACATTTCAGGTGTAGTACATATTACTTGACTTTCTTATCAATGTTATTCCTTTTCCTAACCCATCTTCTTCATGACAAGAACAGATGCATGTGAGTCCTCCTTTTCTCACCTCCACACCAACAAAGCTTTTACAGAAAAGACTGCAGCTACGTGCAATGAGGAGCTGCCTTGCATGATGTTTGTCCTTAAAAGAGTGGGTATCCAACAGTACAACTGGCAAATGTTTAAAGAGGACTTTTGACGCTGGTGAAAACAATCGCAGTCAATTTTTTTGGTGACACTTATGGAACACTTTAGGATGAAATTTATCTTGCCTGATAATAATGTTCTGGTATTAGTAGCAAAAGTATACTTCCAGTGAGTTAAATGTGTCCACTTGATGATAAATAGATGAGGGTAGGCATCTGTAGAAGATGATCCCACTCTGGGACAGGTGGTGTGTCTGATTCCCTTTGCTGACTGTAGAGGATAGCATTATGCTCCCAGGACATGTTGGATGCCTACAATCTACAGTAGATGGAGATGTAAAAGGAAGCAATACATGCAAACTAAAAAGCAGAAGCGTGCAATCTTTATCATAGCTATTTGTGATTTATCCTGTGTTTACACATTCCCTTTCTACTCATCCATTTCCATGAGACTTATGTGAACCTACTTGTCCATCAACTGTTTTCCGGGGCTTAGGGAGAGGATCTCTCTTCATTCTCGTCTTCCTCCAAATTACAAAACTGAGGCACAGAGAAATTGTTGCTTTGCATTTTCATCTTTTAGGTTTATAGCATGATACAAAGGTTTTTGTCTGTTGTGGCAAGCTGTAGGATGCACGGAACTGACTATTGCATCATTCAGATGGAAAAACCTCATTTGGGGTTACTAGTATCTAACATTTCCTCTAATCTGCACAGTACTTCACATAAAACCTGTAGTAAGCTGTCTGCATGGAAAAGCTCACAAAACTATTTTTATTTTTTGTGAAAGGCAGGTTGAGAAGTGTGAGAAAGAGAGGAAAGGGATATTACAATTTTTTTCTTCTTCTGAATCCTTTTTAAATGGTTTCCTGGTAACACAAGCCCTTGGTGTGGCAGATGGATTTTTATGAGAATTAATTGCAATAATAATATTCTATAATACTGTCCCAAATGTTTTCAGAACCTATTTCCTCCTCTTTATTTTTTCTGATGTCTACTACAAGGGCACGTCATAAATAAATATAGCAGGAATATTTCTGCATGTAAGTAACAGAACTGATTTTACTTTTCACTTTCACAGAGGAATAAGTAGGAGTATTTAAAAGAGGACTTGGCTGCAAATACCATCAAGAGGTTACTGTAAAGGAAAACGTTGTATTGCTGCAACAGGATGGGTTACATGACCAAGCTGCACTTTCTGGTCTGCCATCTGTGATTCCTTGGGACACTGAGAAATGACGCTGGGGATAGGGGTGGAAGAAATCACTCAACACAATTTGATATAATTGCATTGAGACAATGAATATGAAGTTCCTTTGCTGTTTCCCAGCTGCTGCTCACATGGTGCTGGGAGCTGAATGCTTCCCTGCACCATCTCTAGCACTGACTAATGGGAGGAGAAGTAAACACAGCACAGCCCATTTTGGTGGTCCATGTTTGTATTGTATCTTGGTAGGGAATATCTTGTTCAAGAGTCTCAGTAATCTAGACAAACTGGGCTGATGTGTGTCTGCATTTCAGAATAAAGGCATAAACCTGTGGCTGAGTGTTTTTTCCTGACCTGTAGCTTTTGCTCTTGGAAGCACTCTTCTCTTGCTTTTGCTTTGGTTTGGTTATTCTGGAAAGATGAGAATTCAGAGCTCCTAGTATCTTCATGTGAAGTTGATGACATTCATCTTCTTTGATGAACAGGACATAAAGCTGTAAATGTTATCACGAAATGAAGGAACCCAAAAGCAAACCCAGCTTTTAAAACATGGCCGTCTGTATATAGGCAGACCTCAGGCCCGTGCACAAGACTAGCAACTAAGAGAACTTACTGGGGGAGGTTTAGACTGGATTTTGGGGAAAAATTTCTTTGCTGAGAGGGTAGTCAAGCATTGGACAGACTGCCCAGGGAAGTAGTGGAATCACTATCCCTGGAGGTTCAAAAAAATGTGTAGATATGGTGCTTTGAGATGTTGTTGACCTTTTGAAAGACGTTTACCTGTTGGAGTGAGTACAGGGGAGGCCACAAAGTTGATCAGAGGAGTGGAGCGCCTCTCCTCTGAAGACAAACTGAGAGAGCTGGGGCTGTTCAGCCTGGAAAAGAGAAGGCTCCAGGGAGATCTTATAGCAGCTTCCCAGTACCTAAAGGGGACCTACAGGAAAGCTGGAGAGGGACTTTTCACCAGGGCATGTTGTGATAGGACAAGGGGGAATTGCCTTATGCTGAAGGAAGGTAGGTTAAGACCAGATATTAGGAAAAAATTCTTTATTATGAGGATGGCGAGCCTGGAGCAGGTTGCCCAGAGAGGTTGTAGGCTCCTCATCCCTGCAGGTGTTCAAGGCCAGGATGGATGAGGCTCTGTGGTCTAGTGACAGGTGTACCTGCCCATGGCAGGAGGGGTTGGAACTGGGTGGTACTTAAAGTCTCATGCAACACAAACCATTCCTAATTCTATGGTTTAGTGGTGGACTTGGCAGTGTTGGGCTAGTGGTTGGACTTTATGATCTTAGAGATCTTTTCCAACCTAAACATTTCTATGATTGTGTGATTTTTGCCTCTTGTTTTTCTAACTTACAGACTTTACTGTCTTCCATTTGAGACATATGAAATTATTTTTCTGTGTAAAAACTTCTGCTCCTGAAATAATAAACTGACACAAACAAGTTGGCTTTTCAAAATTTTTCAGTGCTAACTTGTTTAAGATATTATTAATATAATTAATATGATTATTATTTTTATAATAATTAATTTAGTATTAGTATACAATAGTTATATATTATACAGCATATGAGATAAATAATAATATAATAATATTAATATTATTAATAGAAACACAGAGACACTCCTCTGGTATAAAGGCAGTGCAGTCACTTGGCACCTTCTATGATAATGGAATCTTGGAAAATATGAGAGGATACCAAGGCATGTGCATCTGAAAGCTGGTTGTGAAGAATTTGAATATAGTCACAGTTTTGGTATCAGCTACGGTGGAAGCAGTGCAGGGAAGGAGCATGTGTTTTTCTGCCATGCTTTTCTGAGTGGGTTAGATGGGGTAGAGGATACAGCTTCTGGGATCCACACACGCTCTGGAGCTGAGCAGGCACCTTTTAGAACCTGAAACCAAGAGAAATTTCACCTGGGTGATCCATGAGTGGCATACGGTGCACCCATGGCAGCGCAGCAGGGCAGTGAGCACAAACACAAAGGAGGGCTGAAGCCCATCATTGGGAGACAAATCATAAATGCTGTTTGAAATGCTGGAAGAGGCTGCTAATGAAACCTCACTGTCCCAGAGACCACCTTTGTGTCGAAAGCGAGGGATTAGATGAATTGGAAGCCTCATGGAGTTATCACCAGAAGGCTAGTAGTGCAAGGCTAGTAGTGCAGAGAGAAATAAAAACTTGTGTGAAATTTGTTTTTACCTAAATTTGTAGAAAAACATTCAGAACACCATTTCTTTTGTCTTTCTGCTTTCAAACTTTGCTCTGTGAGAGATAATTAAACATCTTTTGTGAATTTGCTTCAGGAAATATGAAGTTATTGGTATGATAATGTGTGTGCTTTATTGGCTTCTATAAGCAATTAAAAAAATCTTGATTTAGGCATTTTGTTTGTTATTATTTATTAATAGGGTTAATTATGGCTGTGAGCCATGGAGTGGCTTTCAAAGATTGCGTTGATTGATTATGGTAATATATCTAAGTACTGCTTAACTGAATTTTTTGATATTTTGTTATTCTTTTTCCCTGGAGTTAAAGATCTATTTCATTTTATACCAGTAAGAATTTGAGCTTCTGTTTACTGCTCATACTTCTTTTTCTGACTGATACAAAATTATCTGTTTCATCTGTGGCTACAATTTTTTTTAACATTTTGTTGTTTTACACTTGAGTGTAAATTTGTGTGTAGAACAACTGTTTGTTATCAACTCCTGTCTGTATCCATGAAGTGAATAAAGGATTATAGGATTTCTTTCCTCTTTCTCAGCTTGCCCAATGTGTGTTTAAGCATCAGGGCTGACCTGCTTGTAGGCCTTTTAGGTGATATCGATAGCTTGTGTAAGTGCTTGAGTGAAAAAGCACTGTTGCAAGGAAGAGTTAAATGCAAATATACTCAGTCTCTTTGCTTGCTTCTGAGACTTTTCCACTAGGCTCAAGTGTAGTGAGGCTTTTGTGTGATCTTGGACACTGGCTTTGCTAATCTGTGATGTGAGAACACTATCTTATTCTGGAGGAAACATCAAAGCAAACTGGCCTTCCCTCCTTATTCTGCCCTGATCTGTGGAGCAGCTGCTCTGTGGAGCAGTTCTGTGGAGCAGCGTGGTTAGGTTGTGGAGCAAAGTTACTGGGGTCTCCTTTTGTGCATTAGCTTTGCTGTGGACAAGAACCTTTGCACCAGCAATGGGAAGAGGCGGATTTACCCTAATGAGGTTTAACAACTTCCAAAAAAATAGAGAAATAAGTAGTCAGTTTTAATTTAACAATCATGCAGCTTCTACCTTATTAATCTGCTTCCTCAAAAAACCTGTTTTCCCAGAGAGAACCTATGCTTGGGATCCACAGAGGTATTATTGCATGTTTACATGTTCAGGATCCAAATGTGAAAATACTGCATCTGTAACTGTCTCTAATTGTGGGGGCCATTTTGACTATTGAGTTGTGCAGATACACCTGCCTCTGCCATTAACTTGTTTTCCAGAGTATGCTGTCCATCTACTTCAAACTGTCTTAATGCATGGCTTGGCTTCATTATGTGCTACTACAGATCAAATAAAAAGGGATAAGTGCCTAGGTGACACAGCCCGATTTACATTTTGGGTACATTTATTTATTTCTAGCAGCTAGATGTTGCTTTCTAGGTTGGCCTGCTTATTGATTTGGATTTATATAGTTTCTATGCTATTATTTTGCAGATGTCTTGTTGTCTTCCTTTCTCTCTTCTGTCTTTCTGTCTATCTATCCTGCTTTATTTTCTCAGATTTTTTTGAGTGGGAATTATTTTCATATTTAATGTCACTGAAAAAATAAGGCAAATATATATACTTCAGAGGTTGCACAGGTTAGAAATGGCATGTAAGACATAAGGGCTGTTAAGTGAATTCATACTACTCCTCTGTGTTTCCTACACGAACTATATGTGATTTAGGAGTATTTCCCCATCCAACTTTTAGATACAAGAGACACATCCAGGTTTTTATCACTGATTAAATATCATGCAGACCTTCCAGTGTTTCCTCATTGTTTCAGGGCTTTTGTGTTGACTCTCCATCTCTGACATTACCTAGACTGGTCTTTCAGTTATGGGATCAACTTACTTTTTCACTCCTCTGAAAACTGTAACAGAGAGCAATTGGTTGGCATAAATGATATTCTGGAGCCTGAAAAATGCTAACAGATACAACATGTAGGGCTGATGGGATAAAAGGAGAAACCTGTGTATTTTTTTAGTAATACAAGAGGAGGCTCATTAGAGAACACTAATAGCTTTGACCATGATTTGTAAGGAAATAATAGCAAAAGGCATCTTGCAGTTTCTGCTTCACAGGCAGTATGATTGAAACACATTTTTAATTCCAGCTTCTGCATTGAAATGAGATTAGTGTATTCTTTGTATTAAACATCCTGTGATTCTGTAACCTTTAGAACTGGAGTTGTTTGTTCAACACTACTATTACATTTAGTACTGAGAGAAAAGTTTTCTCCTACTAAAACTCCTACTATTTTAACAATAGAGTTTCTTAAATTTTATTGTCTGTTGCTGTAGGTAAATGGCTTTGTGTATGGCTGCTCTGTAAATACTGTTCAGAAGCATTCATAAGGTGCCTTGCTACTGAAGTCACCTAAATAGGTTGCTGACCTAAAAGAACTATTGTTAGTTCGAAAGAGGGATTATGACACATCCCTTCCATCAAAGCATTCCTTCCCCCAACTACATTTACTCCTGATTTTTACTCTTCAGTATGGCCTTATCCATCTCTCACTGTAATCCTTAGAAGATCCTCCTTGGCATCTTTAGCAGTTGAATCAAGTTTCGTTTTCATCTTCCTTATTCGCATTCAGTCAAAGCAAATGCAGTGTTTCTTACTTCTGGCCACTAACAATAGCCGCTAAATCACTGCAAAACAATGTTTGCTTTTTGACCCAATTGCCTACAAGACATTCTTTGGAACAAAGCAGATATGCTTTTTACTGTGTTATGAAGATAACACAACAGCTGTATTTGGCAAGGGTGTACTGGTTTAAATATCAGTGTCTACCAGACTAGAGGATGTCAAAAAATGGGAAATAAGTATGACCATAATAGATGACTATGTAAACCATGGCTTATCATGAAACATGCAAAGAAAATACTCTGGATCAACAGAGGTTTGGTTTGCTTATGTCAGGGAACTGGTGTATTTAACTTTCTATATTGCTTTGACCTTGGCTTGCATACAGTGTTATTGCTGGGTATGACAACCTCTGTCACTTTTTCAGATATGTATTTTAACTCAGTATGAGAATTGAAAGTGGATTCTACCAAAACTTCATATTTTAAAAATAGAGAAATTTGTACTTTTATTTTGAAATCAGGTATTGACTTCAGCAGTAGGTTAAATACTGTAAGAATACATAATATGGCATAAGTTTGGACACAAACTTATCTGTGAAGCTTTTAATTTTAATCCTAAAATTGATCTTTCTCATTCTGCTTGACTTAAAAAGTCTATGTATTTAGTAGCATGGTTGTTTTGTTTTTCCTGCAGTAATGTAACTTATAGAAGTGCCAGAATATATTTTGCTGTTTCTCTTCATCCATTTACATCCTCTACCTCTGAAGCATTGATCCTCTTCCAGTTTAAAGTACTGTGTATTCTCATACCTGCTAGGCATTTCATTTTACCAGTGTTCACATGAGGTTGTCTTTAGGAGAAATCATATATTAATAATAACAGCAATAATAAACAACTGTTGGACTATATGAAGATCTAGCTGATGTGTACAGATGGTCCACTTTTCTCCTTCTGCATTGCAGCCACAGAGAAAGGTAAAAAGTCTTGGGAAAAAATTGTTTTAAAAGCACTCCTTTCGTTTACTTTTACATCATGATAATGAAAACTTTACAGCCCAAGAGAAATCCTTAAATCGTAGAATCATACAATGAGTTAGGTTTGAAGGGATCTTAGAGATCATCTGATGGTGAAAAGAAGTGTAAAACGTGAGGAGAGATTTAAGCAGCTTGCAGCCTTTTCCACAGAACAGAACATTCCCATGCCGTTAAGGTGCAGTGGATGTTTTAATTATTTTTTTTTTCAGGGAATACATACATTTCTGCTGCATCCCTCCACAGCATGTTGAGTTCAAATCAGTTGTGAATACTTGCTGACCTAAGACAGCAGTGAGGAATATTTATCTAAATGGTAATAAGAACCTTGAAGAGTAATCTATGTTAATGTTCAAAATACTCAAAATCTTTGGCTGTTTCATTGTGTCTCATTCTGGTTATTAAAACTAAGTAAATCTGTGAGTTTCCAATAGAATTATTCTAGAGAGAAAGAACAGAATTTGACACTAGTTTCTGTTAGGCAAATTTGCAACTTTACTATTACCATAATTTCTGTCCAGTTTGAGAGTTATATACAAATTTATATATTTAACCACAGCTGTTGAACATCAAACCCTGATAACAAAGTGAACTCAGGCTGGGAAGTTGATGAAAGGCTTCTGCAGGCACTGGGACCTGCTTTATGACCCTCATTGGTGGAAGTGAGAAAATGTTACCTGGAGACAGTATTAGAGCTTTTAGAATATCCTTTTTTTTCTCCTAAATTGATTCCTGAATAGTTTTCTAAAATGTAAATAAAATAAATATTAACAGAAGACTAAATTATAAAAGTAGTATTACTTGAGGCTGCAAGTTTATGAAGTTAATTCACTCTTGCCACTGGTTTGTGTAAAGTGTTAAGTGAGTTTAAACAGAGCAAATTATTCTCACCCTGTGTTCTTGAAGGAAAAATGGGAAATAGAGTGCTACTGCATGAGTATCAAATGTGGAGTGCTTGACTTACTAGATTCAATAACATTCCCTTAGCCATTTGTTATATCATCTAGTAATCATAATTAATGTACCTTTCATGTAAAGTCTGACTTCGTAGGTAAATAGTGGAAGGCTGCAGAAAATGAGCTCGAGTGCAGATGTTCAATGGGACATTAGTCTGTAGTCATTACAATGTCACTTATATAATATGAAAACTTAGAAAATGAAGGATTTCTAAATATGTTTATTTTTCTCTTAATATTTTTGGGTTTATGCAAATTGTATTTACCTTATCACTGTTAGTTTTTAAGGTACCTATAAACTTAATAGTGTATTAAGACATTGACAGGTATTCTGACATTGCTGTCAGAACAGTTGTCCACTAGGGGATAAGCATCTAGAAAAAGATCTCCTCCTTTATTGGAAGAGAACTGTTATGAGTGTTACTGTATTTTTTCTGTTTGTTTGTGGTTTATTTTTTTCATTGCATAGTTCTTCTGTCTTGAAGAACATTGAATTCAATGCATCAGTGCAGGTAAAGGCAGTACAAAAAAAAAAAAAAGAAACAGGCTTAGTAAGAATATTCAATTGATTTTAAACCAATATGTCTGTTATTAAAATAAATGTAGAAATCCAGTTGTATCTCTCTATTATCACCTATAGATATGTCTAGAGGAAATGGAAACAGAATTCATTGTGAATATTTCTATTGCAGAAGATACAAAGACACAGACTTTACATCTAAGAGAACGAGTGAACTTAGAATAATGGATTATAAAGATAGTGTATATGGGCTTTATATACATGAGAGCAATTGTGTTTCTGGGTCAGGCTATGCTTTAGAAAAGCTTAAATGAAGTTAAAATGTGTATGGACCAGATTTTAGTCTTAGTTCATAAACTAGTTGGGTTCATCCAGAGTAGTTCAGTTCATGCAAAACTGTACTTCTGCTATTGAAACTGCAAAATGACTTTTGTGTTTTATATGTACTTCCAAAAGAAACCAGTTATATGTGCTATAATAAATACAGGTTATGGGATCACACATATTACAAAGTCATCCAACTTTTTATTCCCAGAGAATTAATTACATCCCATTTCCATTTTGTCAGTGTCATTTCCCATATGAAATAGGAAATAGAAAAAACATCCTTTTTTGGATTAATGTACCCTGCTTCCACATATTTCCTGTTGGCCACCTATGGCAATTACAAGAATTAAATAATTATTTCTTAATATAGAAAAAGATTAAGTAACATAGTCTGAGAAAAATGCCCTCTGTTATTACTATAACCTATTTCTTCAGAGATAGCTTATCATCTGCTATGCACAAGGGGCCATAAACTGATGGCAAGTAAGTTCCAATGAACGTTGGCTCCCATATGAAAAATTTGCTTTAGAAACTATATATAAATTTTCTTTTCATTAACATTGAATATGGGTCTTTGATTTGTAATGAGGTCAAAGGCATGAGAAGTGATTTACAGTGTGCATAAGGAGTTAAGGGACTTTTGTATGAAGTAAATGAGGAAAAAAATCCCATAATAAAAAATTAGTGGCTTCACCTTTGGAAAAATAATGATCATGCAGTATATGACTTTCTAAGCAAACTGTAAGTTAATATGTCTTTTATTTGCAGTGAAAGCTAATTAAACTTTGACATCGTAACAGACACTTTTTAAATCTGCCAGCGTAGGTGTCACTTACAGAAATACTTTAAGTGCTTCTACATAACAATCTAATTAAAAATTAAGAAGTTATCAAAACTAAGAATGTCATATTCACTGAGATATGTAGTAATATTACACTTAATTTACCACAGAGAAAGGGAGAAAAACTCAGCAAAAGAAGACAGCTAATCCAGAAACTGTATGGTTCTGCATTTAATCCAGGGAAAGCCCATTTTAGAGCTCAAGATGGGTTTGATTCTGCTTGGATGTTGCATAGTTGCAGAATCAGAAGCTGAGAATTTAACTCTGCTGTATAATAAAGCATCATAACCTCAGGATCTGACACTGCATTTCTGATAACTTTGACACCCGCCAAAAAAAAGAGAAAAAAGACAGGATAGAAAGATTCAGGAAAAATCTTTGGCACAGGAGGAAATAAAAATCTAAGATTGAGAAGTTGAACAAATGGCAGCATTACAGCAAGTCCAGTTGAGTGAATGAGTGGCAGAGGAAGGCCAAAGTAGTGGATGTGGGATTCACTGAGTAAAGCCAAGGTCAGACTTCAGTGTATGACTTCATGGAAGGGAATTCCAAGCCCAATAAAAGCCCTTCTTCACAGGAAGAAGTTGACAGCTGGGGATGCTGTCATCTGAAGAAGTTGGAAGAACTTTGTTGAACCCAGGAGACTAACTCCCAGGAAACTGTTTCATTGCAATTTAGGCATTAGAAGCAGCAGATTACTCAGTACTGGAGAAAAGCCCGATGTACCAAATGACTGAAGAAGGTGTCTGAGCATTCTAGTAATGCTCTTTTTTTCCACTTAAAGGAGGACAAGTTTCCTTCATGTAATGACCAGACAGAAAGGCTGAGGTGCAAAGAATCCTCTGGCCCCTGTTTGTTATTTATTTCTCATTCATAGATTGATGTTTGCTTAGAAGATCTGCTTATTATAAATCTAATACTCACACTTCAAGATACTGAATGTTTGCTGCTTGGCAAAATGCAGTTTTAAACTTAAATTAGGGTGACCAATTTCCATTTTCACTTAATACAAACTCCAGTAGAGATGGAAGGAAAACAAGATAGAATTTATATCAAATATTTGTCCTTTTGGTTAAGTGAGCTTCACACACCAGCTTCAATCTCTTCTTGATAGCTCTGCTGAAAGTCATGGCCACAAAAGCGACCTAAAACCCAAAGAAGGATTTACTCAATAGCCTTCTTGATAGAGTGACAGTGTCCTGGGCACCTCATTAGGAAAACTGTTTCCCTCTTTCTTACAGCAAAACACTTTCTCTTCCTGTAATGGGTAGGCCCTGATTCAGGCTTTGCTTATAATTCACCCATGATTGTCAGTGCAAGTAGAGACTTTTGAGGTTATATTTGCTTAACTCTTTAGTTTGCATGTCAAGATAAGAACCTGCAGAGCGACATGAAAACATAGAAATGGAAAAAAAGAAAGGAGGGAATACGATGTGCAGATATAAATCTTTATTTCTTTTTCTTAAACAATTTGTCTGAGTGTTTTTGCATATTTTTTACTTTCTGAAAAATAGATGTCTTCCTCAGAATAAGAAAAATAATGGAAACTTCTGTATTTAGTAATAGAGTAGTTCAGAGTAACATACACTTTTGCTGATTCAAGAACTTAGATTTCAGAGCTAATCAACTGCGTGCTTTTCAGAAACAAGAACTGTGCAGATTGTAGGGGAAAATGTTTACAAATTGTAAGTCAAGAAGTTGTCTTGGGTTCTAGGCATGTACAGATCATTTGTGATCAAGTCAAACGTAACCAACAGAACTTGCCTTGGTACTACTTTAGTGTCATTTTGTGATACTGAATGCTTATAAAGATCAGGAACTATCTTTGTGATAGGATGCAAATAGAGATTTCTGAACTACAGCAACAGCTAGGGACAGACAGAAATCTTGGGGTTTTTTTCTCATTTTGGTAAAAAAATGGTGAGAGAGTGGAGGTTTGAAGGCAGACAAGCCTCTGCCCTGGCAGTGTCAGTGTGATGCTCCCACGGGCAGCTGAAACCTACCCTCCCCCTGAGGAAGCCACGCAGCCCCATGGGAGGATTTGAAGAGTACAGCTCAAGTAAAATATTGGTATGGGGGATTTAAACTTGATTGGTAAACATGGTAAAGTAATGTAACTGCACTAATACTGGAAAATTGGGCCAATTTAATAGAATTCACATTCCTGAATTTTTGTGTGGACCAAATTCATAATTATGACTTCCAAAAGATTTTAGTTCATTGTCCAACTATAAAATAAAATTATTGACATCCTTTGTGGTTAAAATTAGGGTTTATGTTTAGTCCTTCTGCAAATCAACTGCAGGTTAAGCTCTGAGTATTACTGCAATATTAACTTTTTTAAAACTTAGATAATCAATTTTATGTTTGTTTTTTTTTCCTCACTATCATTATAGTGTTATTTAACAAAAGCAAACATGTCATTTAAGGCATTAAAATCACTTGACTACATCAGAAAATGGAGTTAGTCCTTCAGCATATACATGTCTATCCACACAGTTAAGTTATACACAGCAAAACTGTACTTACTGAGATGTGTTCTGCTGTTATGTTTCCTCTGTTAACTGTTACTAGATCACATAAACTCACCATAGCGAGACTTTAGCTTAGAACTGAAAGCCTATAAATGTTACTTTAGTTACAGAGTCCTTTGAGGTTGGGTTTGTAGAGCCCAAAAGAGGACCTGTGGCAGTACCATAAGCTGTGCTTTCCTATGTTTCTGTAAATGATGCAGGGAGCAGCTACAGATGCAGATGCAAATACTGGCAAATGATCTGGAGCTCTGTGAATGGAGTGTGCGTGGCAATAGCAGAGGAGAGATCAATAGTTAGAAACAACAGACTATGAGGAGTGAGAGGAAGGTTCTGTGGTGTGAGGGCCATCTCTGTGCCTCTAGATAAAACAACCTTCAGCCCAAGCTCAGAGAAAACTGTGATTTCCAAAACAATAGGGCATACAAGAAAAGACATAGGGCTTCTGTTTCTTGTGCCATTCAACAAGATTTAGAAGGAAATGCAGCCAGAATTAATGGTCATTACCTGATGAAAACCAGACATCCTTGGGAATGGGCTCATACAATCCAGGATAAGGCTAAATGCAATTAAAAGGACTCCACTGAGGCCAAAATGGCAGAGGAGCCAGAGGAAACAGATGGATCTTGAAGTATGGAATCATCATCATGAGGGAAAAAAAGTAAAAAAAAAAAAATAAAAAAAAAAATTAAAAAAAATCTAGGTTTAGTAGTTAAGACATAACTGTATTTCCCTAGAAAGCATAAACAACTATAAAGACAAGACAGTGGCAATCACTTTTTTTATGTCTTGTAAAGAGGGAATCAGAGTTACTTTCAAGTTCTTTTTCTTAAATTTGGTTTTTAGGTAGTAAAAGAGTGGTTGAGCAATTTTAAAGAATGATTCACTTTTTACAGTACTCATTCATTTGTAAGGGAAGAACTTAAAACTACCCCACCTTAGATTGCACTAATAAAAGTGTTTAAATATTACTTCTTTGTAAGTAATCCCATAATCATTGTAAAAATAAAGCACCAGATTCTCCTTTCCCAATTTCATTTAGACACTTGAAGGATCTTTTGCAATAAATTTCACAATACAACAGGGTCTTCATCTGCCTGAAAGTTAGATTCAGAGGGTTCCCTCAATTCACGTCACTTATATTGCTGTGGCATGTGGGTTCATAAGCCCTTCTACATACGCTTATGTTAGAACCAAGAACAGTTGTGTAGATTAGGACAATGTGCTTCAGTAAATGCTGGTGCAGTGAAATACAGTTAGCCTAGTATCTATGCAGAATTAATGGGTGGTTCCATTTAACACAGGAGAAAACACTATAAAATTATTGTTATAAGCCCTGCTGCTCAGACTGAAAATGAGGTGAAACTCTATTCTTGGTAAAAATGCTGCTATTACATATTTATAAAGGCTGAACATGGGGAAAAAAAGGTTGTCAAATTACTTTTGAAAAGCTTTATGAATTTGCTTCTGATAAGCAAATAGCAGAGTGACAATACGATTTAGTAATTTATCCAGTATATTAGGATGCATGGGCTACTCAGAAGTTTTGCCCTCAGGCAAGACCCATAGTAGTTGCAGGGAAATGATTTATGCATTGTAATAAATGTTACTGCTCAATCTGTTTGCTTGTTCAATGGTTAAAGTCCCAAAAGAAAAGTTTATCTCAAATTAGGACTGGCATGTATTATCTGTCAGCTTTATATAGTACTGTAAAAGTCATTCAGCTGACAGAAATATTAGCAGAATGTTTTATAGATTTTTGTACTGGATGAGTCCTTGCATTGGTGAGGAGAAGCAATGAGGCTGTGGTGCTGTGCTACAGGATTAAAGTTGCGTGTAGATGAGAAGTTTCACTCAGTGGTTCACTGCAAATGAACATCTGGACTGCATATTGGTTCCATGTGTTCAAATGAGATCAGCCCAAATAATGACCAGAATCAATCAAGCTTCAGCCTAGATGTACACTGGTACTGATTTGTTAGACAACCAGAATTGGCAGCACCTTGCATAATTTGGCACCAATTGACAAAGATTAGACTGTTTTGGGGCCTGACCAGTTATTAATTTGAACACCCCCCCTCCCAAAATATTTTGCAAAGTACAATCAGCTGTGGCTTATTTGTCCCTGCCCCCTCCTTTTCATACCAGCCCTAATTGTTTTAGACAAACAAGTGAGCTTGTGGCCTGTTCACTTTACACAGGAAGACATGAATTCTTTGATCCATACAATATTCTCTAGTTCAACCTTGGAGCTATTTACTGAGGAGATTTATTTGCAGACAGACAGTAAAGCAGCCCTTTACAAATGGAAATGAATTCAGCTTCTTTGATTTTCTGGCTAGAGTTTCTCCCCTCCTGTAGGATTCATATCACAAAACAATTAATAGATACCTGCACTGGTTCTTGTTTATTGGAGAGGAACACAAACAATGGAGTTGAGATCACCCAGATGCTGTAGAGGTTTTTTCGAGCAGTGTGTAACAGTCTGGATCAGAGCTGGGACAAGCACAACTTGCCCAGTTTTAGGTTTTGGACTAGAGTTCCAGTCCAGACAATTTTTACCACATCTCACCAGCATTTTGACCAAACCTGCCCCCATTTTCAAATCACTTCAGACAAAAAAAGGAAAAAAAAGACATTAGAAAGAAATAAATTTCATCTTGTGTTTCTGTGAATTGCAGGTTCACAGTAAAAAAGTGGATTGGATCAAACCTCAAGCATATATTTGCACAAAGTACTATAGCGTTTACTTTCACACAGTTGCAAAGGGACTGTCATTGACCATACTGTCATTTTTCTAGGAAATGTTTTCTTTGTACTTTGGCTTAAGAAGAGGGAGACAGTCAGGGTACTGAGACCTGAAAGTTTCTGGTTTACCCTGGGTGAATTGAGTGTAAAGCAACTGAAGCCAGTGAAACTACAGTGATGCTGAATTGTTGCATAGGAGAGGAGAATCTGACATTCCTCACTGTTGATCTACTGGCATATTGCATGGTGCTTCCTTTATCCATTATAAATTCAGAATTGGCTTTATGGACCCTGGGAATAATTAGGATTTTATAGCATGTACTCCCAAGAATAATTTTTATATCATTACATGAGACACTTTTAATTGTTCAGTAATTCAGTACATTCCACTCCCAAAGGGTCTATCGCTTTCTTCAGGGATCATTTCCAGAAATGTGACTTGTAGCGCCCTTTAGGAACACAAAGTAATTTGGGCTAGAAAGTAAGGAAACTGAAACTCCAGGTGGAAATTAAATAGGTAAAAAGTAATTACCTGGTCAGGTCAGAAGGGTTAACCCTCCCCTGACACAAGCATGAGAGAATCTTTAATGATCACAGGTGGTGGAATATTTTTCTGACTCAAACCAGGAGCGAGACGTCCAGCAGACGAGCGGCCCCTGATAGCATGCTGAGGCTCTGGTTTAGTGCTGACCTGGGATATCATCCGTTTCTGCTGAATTGGCTGTGATTTCAGTCGTGTGAGATCAGAAAACAGGCAGAGAAACGTGGTGTACCTCTAATGCCGTACCCTGCTGGGTGTCTCAGTGTTGCGCAGCAATCTTTCTATCCAGCCTTTGCCCCTGCCTGACCTTGCATTGCTTTTATGTTCCAGTGAGATCAAACAGGGTGGCACAGACTGACAGGAGTGTTTGTTTTGCTTCTGTGAATGGGCATCACTTGTGATTCATGAGATTCACAGTCCTGTGCTGTAGGAATAACTGTTTGGTATGGAAAAGGGTAGTAAGTGTTGGTGATTTGACTTGCTTTGCTAATCTCTAACATCTATGATTCATCTGTTCTGGGAAAATGATCACAACACTATCAGGGATCTTTGAATGCAAAACGTATTTTATCATAACTAAAAAGCAAGTTGTGTCAGCCGTACTTATTGCATTCCTATGGTGCTTTTTCCAAAATAAACCTCTGCTGTATGTGCATAAAGATATGTGAATCTGCCTGAAAATGTTTTATATGCTGCCTAAATTAAGCTCTAGGTGTCAAACCATGGCACTTGTGGTCCTGTTGGAGAAATTCATGTACAGAAGAAATCTTGCTTATATCTGCCATTTTTTCTTTAACTACTGTTATCTGGTTTGAGGGTATTGTTAATGACATCCAACTGGCATAAATTTGAGTTAGTGGGGGAGTACAGCATTTCTGTGAATGCCTGTGCTGTGTGACTAGAATCAACCTGCCCAGAAAAGGACAAACCGAGACACTGTATTGTACTATCCATATTAGAAGAATAAAATCAACCCTTAAAATCTTGCTACCTTGAAGTAATGCAAGAAGCAGGCTTTCTGTACAGTGATGGCGTTTGACAATGAATCACTTTTCCTCTGCCATCTCAGTGTTCAGTTCATTATGCTTTGTGACAAAGAATAGAAGACAAGCTTCATTCTTTGTAATGTTTATGTTGTTGAAGGGTTGTTTTTAATCAGCAGTTTGTTTCTTTGAAGGGGTATATTTCAGTGTATGGACATGCCTTACTGTGGTTGATCTTTTCCTTGGCTTGTTTGTTTTTCATAATGAGAATGTCTTTTCATGTGGGATTTCCTTGCTTTTGTCTCTTTTTTAATTTAGTGAATGCCTCACTAATGCTGGCAAATGGCAATATATAAATGAGATTAAAAAATCCCAATGCTAACAAAGATTAAAAGAAGCATCCCATTTTATAACATTTTCAAGTGTTTTTATAGTTGTTACTTTAACATCTTAAGGAGAGGAAATCGATTCCGGGATGCTGCTGTGATCACTTAGACTAGTTTGATGGCTACAGGTTTCCCTATAGTAAATCCTCAATCAAGCCACTGCATTCTGATTGCACTGGAGCATATCTTTTTAAAGATGACAGGTTCAGATATCAAAGACAGGAGATTATATGAATTCCCAGTTGTTCAGGTGTATAGATATAAACCTGGATTTGGTTACAGAGGTGTTTAAGTGAGCTCAGTTGCACAATTAGAGCCACTAACACTTCGATGATGCTTCCCTGTGGTGGTGGTGGTGGGGAGACTATTTGTTTCCGTAGTATTCCCCAGGGGTTCTCCGAGACTGTGGCTGCTATGACATTGTAAACTCTTTATAGCTGCTTCCTGCAATAAAGTTCATCAGAAACAGTAAGACAGCGATACCATCATCAGCAGTATTGCTGTGCAGCGTGTCCCATTGCAGCTCCTCCTAGGGAGTGTTTGTTGTCCAACTCTGGGTTCATGTGTGCAATTCAAAACAGTAGGAATTGCTTCATCCTCAGAGATTCTTGAATGCTTTCCCTTGGTTGTCATCTTCTGTCTTGCCTGTGCCAGATAGATGTTTCTGTAGCTGTTTTCTTCAAAAGCACCCATAAAGAAATTTTTGTTTGGCTTTGCTTTTCTTTCCGTAAAACAATCTTTCAGCAAGTAAAGTTCTGAAGAAATGGGATCGACTTAATTGATACATGATGGGAAATGGTGCGTATATGTATGTATCTAGAAACAGAAAGCAGAAAAACAACACTGCAATTGTGTTTCTAAATGTATTCAAAATTTGTGGGGTGCAGGGAAGAAGGGGGAGCAGTGACTTTCTGCAAAGTAACTTTATAAGGAATGCCCCTTCTGGGGCCCAGCACTGTTTGGACCTGTGTCCTTGGAAAATTCACTTAGCCTTGTATTTTAATTTTCCATTCAGAAAATGATATTAAAAATACCTCCTCCTACAGTTACATGGAGAAACTGGTGTCTGCAAAGTTCATTGTTGCTGTTCAAGGGGACAGGAGTGAACCAAAATTTTAACTCCACTGTGTGATCAGTTTCTGTAACAACATTTTAACACCTCTTTTGCAAAATTTTACTGCTGTGAGGATGTGTGTAGGAGCAATCACCTCCAAAACAAGTCCTGACAGGAAGGCTCCTGCCAGCAACTTCTGACAAGATGACGTTGTTGTACAGTGTTGGTAATAGCACCACCACACTGCTGGGCAGGGGACTTGTGTCCATCTGAAGGTTATCCACAGAGGATGGTAAGGGCAGCTCTCATAACAGCCTTCTACCACGTGTTGTCTCCTCCTTACAGCTCAGCTTAAGCCTAATTTACCTCCCCTCACCCTGTGTGTGACCAGCGTTGCTACTGGAAATAAGTCAAATTTAGGCTTCTAAGGAGATTTTAAAAAGTACCCCAAGTACAGTGATCAGATGCCAACGGCAACAATTAGGAAGGAGGATCATCTGCCTGCTAGGGTGTGGGCTGGACCCCGAGAGACATTTCATTCCTGGCACCACTATTACTAGGAGTTTCCAAATGAGCTGATTTTACAAGGCACTATCAGCTGCAGCAGCAGCCCCAGCTCCCGGCTGCTTCCATGTGCAGGGAGAAGCACTCAGCCACTTGGACATCTTTAGCAGTCCCCATGGTTTGCATGGCCCACATGGAACTGTCTTGGGCTTTGGTGCAGTGATTAGGGATCTCTCCAGAAGTTATGGCTGGATATGCTTTCGGGGGAAGGAAAACACTTTGTCGTTTTACTTTTTATATTAGAGTTTTCCCCGCTAAATGTTTGCTCTTCCCACTAAATTATTTCCTTTTATGCTGTATCTTAGAAGTTGCAATTTAATTTGAGAAGAGCAAGAGCTGTTCTAGTTTTCTGGAGGAAGGCTGATGCTGCTGCAGCACCTTGGCAGGGCAGGCAGCTCATGAGCTTCCAGACGATAAGAACGGTACAGAGCTGCTCAGGGAGGCCAAACCTCAGTTTCCTGCTCTTGTTCTGAGCTGAATATTTCTGATACAATTTCTGAGCTTTGAGTTCACCAATTCTGGGACCCGTGGTGTTTAATTACCTCCAAACACAGCTTTTAGAAGGGTAGTTTGGTACTGAAGTTCCTAAAATCTGCCTTACTCTCCTTATTTTTAGCAACAAAATCCATTTCTTAATGCAGCTGTAGAGCTACCCTACAACTCTATCCTATCTACTGGAAGAAATAGCATGGCCTTTCTCTTCTTCCCTGCATTGCCATCTCTGCACCCCTTGAGAAGCGCTGTGGGTAAGAGGACATTGCAACTCTGTGACCCTCAGTGTTCCAGTGAAGGCAGTACTTCTCCACCATAAAATACCTTCCACCATAAAATAGCTACCCAAGTATTGACTATTTATATTTGGTGTGTTATGGGCTGCTTGGAGAACCAGAGAACTGGGCACTGGCTTATAGGGCAGTCAGCCACCAGGTAGGCAGCTGAACCCAGAGCTCTGCTGAAGGTGGTGTGCAAGTCCCTGCATCCTCTCTTGCACCATATTCTCTCTATATTTGTAGAGTTTCAGGTATTCTGCAGCCATAGGCACATCAGCAGTTTTGCTTTCTGTCCTGTTCAAACCATCTATTGTGATGGTTGCTCGCAGTTGGTACTGGGAAGTATGTCCCTTTTCCTTTCCAGAGGCTCTGTACTACCAAATAAGGGGAAAACATGTGTTTCCCAATGCTGTGATAAGTCAGAGGTATAAGTTACAGCTTTACCATATTGAGAAAGGAATGCAAAGTGCACCCTTCTCTATCAGCACAGAATGTTTACAGACTTGAGCTATAAGACATGGCAATATTCACTGAAGCAGGCTACATCACTGTGCAGAGAGGGAATGAGGGCTTTTTTTTTTGTCCTCTTTAATTTGCCTTTTGCATTAAAACCTATTTTGGTTAGTTAGATTTCTCATTAGATATAATTCTGTAGTTTGTTCTCATTCTCCTTGGCTAAAGTTCCTTGTATCAGCTCATTTTAGTTAACTTACTCTTTCATATCATTTTTCTGAATTCTGTGAACAGCTGAATTTACTTTAGTTAATAATAAACTATCCAAAAAGGGGGCACAGGAAAATTAAACTAAATATACTAATCTATTCATCAGCCTGCTGTTAGTTTCATTTTTTCTCTTTTCAGAGTTTATTTTTTCTTGTTTGGTTTAATGTACTGTCTTTTTTTAATGTAATACACTCACCTCGTTTTGTTACCATGCTATTCTAAAGGAGCAAGCACTTAAAAAAAGGCGTTATCGGCCAAATCAGCTACAAAATATGTTGCTAAGTTTCTAGTTTTCAGGTCACTATGAAATACATAAAACCAGAAACAGTGACTGGCACTGAGAAACCCAGATCATCATGAAATCTGAAGCATTTCTTTCTGCCAGGATGTGGTGGATGTTGGGGGACTCTATTAGCTGCTTTTTATCTTTACTGAAAAAAAAGATCAAAGAGGCAGAAGAAAGTTTGGAGATGTATCATCAGCCCATGGTACCATGTTTTTTACAGAAGCAAGGGAGCCATGCAAAGGCATTCAGAAGTGTCCTTCTGGGTGAGTGTCAGTCACCTGAGAAGCTCATAGGTACCTTTGATGGTGTCCAGCATTGTGACTCCAACCAGGGCTGAGGAAAGACTTAAGCAGTTGTGGACAATTCAGACCACATATTTGTGGAAAATGAGTAACTTTCTTAAACTGCTTCGCAGCTGTCCTGGTTACAGCTCACAGACAGAACGGGGGTCGGGTGCTCCTTGCTGGGCTGTGGCCACAGGCTGCACGGTGCCCATGTCCCCATGCTGGCTCACCTAGTAGATAAAACACCTTGCAATCTCCTTCTTCTTGCTTCCAGCTGACAGTTTGTTTTTGTAATCCTCAAGTTAGCACAAGGAGGGTGTAACTGGTACCCCTGTGTGCTGAAGTGTCTCTCATTCCCATGGAGGGCCCCATCTTTGGAGCAACTGCAGTGTCACTCTAGGCACTGGTCCAGCTGGGGCCGTGAGCTCAAGCTCTCAACAGGGCTCTCCAGAAGGCCGCCAGCGGGACTGTGATGGCTCCTGCCAGCACATCACCTCTCTAGGCAAGGCCACCGCGTTTCCAGCTCCAGCAGGACCTTCAGAAGCAGATGTGGCCTGTCTCATTGGTCTGTTCATCTGCTGAGTGATTTGTTTTGGAAAGGCAGGAGAAGAAGACAAGGAATCCTGAACGATCCAGAGATGTAACACAGTGTACAGTCACAGATGTGCTGATGGATGCTGCAAAGAAAGCATTTTCTTTCTGAACTGTCAGCACTGTCTGTGGCTTGACACAATATTTTATCTTAATTTTAAACTTTTTACTCATTATTAAAATATTTAAATTGGCTGGTGTGAAATCCTGTAGGAATAGTAGGAGTTTATTTCAGGGCAGCGGTGCTTAAAAGAGGCCCATAAGCATAACCATGTACGGAGGCGGCAGGGTATCAGTCCAGAGGAAAACTCACTGTCAGTTCAAATGTAATCCATATGTTAAGACTATAGAAAGTGTTTGTTAGTCTGATGGTTTGGCTAATATCAAGGAATGCTCTCTCATGAGAGACCTAACTTTCAAGCTCACATAATGATAAATGCTTTACTGAAGTAATCTTCAGGGGTGATGTTGGTCTTAGAGTATTAGTTTTGAAGTTATGTGACATTTTGCCAAGGAATGGCCTTAGTTAAGTTGGGGGGCAGCTTGGGGGATGGTAACGACCCCTTCTCACACACACACACACAAACACACACACGTTAAATATGAACTACTCTGGCACTAGTCTAGAGAATAGGGACATGTATGTGCTGTCCAAATGGATGTGCCACATGGTGCACCCAAGGAACAAGCATTGACAAGCTGTATTCCCTGGGAAAGCAGACATGGATGCAGCTTGACTATTCCTTGCCTTTCCTGCAGGAATGTCATATAAGTAGTAGCACTGAAGTGCTAGAATTGCAGTTGGATGAAAAAATGTGTGGATGAAAACAAATGTCTGAAAAAAACTTTTTTCCCCCCTCTGTGTTTTGAGATAAAATTTTGCTCCCAATCTGTGTTCAATTTTGCCTAGTTTTAGGTCAGCCTTCAATGAGGTGCAAATTTGCAAAAGGAACAGCAAATGGCTGCTGTTGAGACAAGAGCAAGGTGGTTGTGCAAGCAGCGAGCAGGTTTTGAGCACATGATATAGTTCATGGTATAGTTTCCTTCTCTAAAAATCAGAGTACAGTTCAACCAGCTGGGATCAAGGCCAAGTTTTCAAAACGGCTCAGGGACACCTGGCTAAGGGGCTGAATTTTGGTTTCTTCTCTGTTCTCAGGCACAATGCAGGCAGATTTTTGGGGTGCTGGTGGGAGCTGAGCTCCAACTCAAATCCAAGTCCATATCAAGATGTTCATCCAGGCAATTGTCAGTGATCACTGAGAGACTGTTCCAGTAAAAGAGAGCACAAATATGCAGAAATAAAGTTTTTTATTCCTACAACAAAGAGGTGTTATTCTGCCAGTATGTCCAGTCTGGCAAAACAACAATTACTGCATTCAGGATGCAGTACTTAGGGGTTTTGTCCATCCTGGCTCGTTATAAGTGCTCTTCGAGGATGCAGAACTTTACTACATTGCTTCTTGGACACGGAAATAACTTAAAACACAGACCCAGCAACATGCAGTTGTTGATGGGAGGTGGTGATTGCCCTTAAATCTCAGTAGTGACGAAGCTTGGCACAAATGGTTTGGGATAAGACAGAAATTATTCAAGCAACTTCAAGCAAACTTTTTTTTTTGGTATGTCATATATCCTACATACTTGCTTCTGCTGCAAATTTCAATGATAGAAAAATATGCTTATATTTACCAATCAACTTGATTACATTTGACACAGTAGGTTTATACAATAATTTCTTTAAGTGACTTTCAGTTTAAAAAGAAGCAAATCCTTAATCAGGTCAGTAGCAATCTGTCTTTACCTCTTCAACAAATTCTGTGGGAAACTGCTTGAAGATTGATGATGATGATTAATATTTATTTATTTATATTACCATGATTCCGTTAAAGCACATGTTTCTCTTTTTGCTATGAGTTGCGTGTTAACAAAAAGCACTCTCAAGTGTTTACAGTCTATGCAATATTGCCTTAGAAAACTGCCAGTCTCAGTAAATGCTGTCAGATAGAATGTTTATTACAAGTTCTAGCTGCTTCAAACTTTTGGCCTTAAAAAATGAGGAAATAGGAAAACTGACTCAAGATACCCTACTTGTATGCTAGTGCTCATATGGTACCTTCTCACTTCCATTTCAAACTGCAATTATAACAGGGTAACTGAAATGGAGTCTGAAACAAAGAATACAAAAGTACAGAATACAAGCAAAGGAAATCTTCTCTAAGCACAATCATGTCAAACCCCACACAAAAGTGATGTCATACTTTTAATACCATACAGAGAGGAACTCTGGATAAGTTGTGTGTATGCACATACTAAAATTTGTTAGAAGACATTTAATATGCTACATCTCGCACTTAGTTATGTTGATATTTCACATAAACCCCCTAAAATATTTTAACCTTCACAGCGCAGATGTTAACTTTGGGTATTTTTGCATATTCTTCTTAATACAACTGTAAAAGTGATATTCAACATCATATTAGGTTTATGTTTAAAGTATCAAATACAATAACAGCGTTATAAGAAAAAAGAAATTCTTTTTCAGGTCTGCATTCTTATTCAGAACATGGGGAAACCGGTGCTTGTGTTGTGATGTTGCCATTCTTTCTTGTATCTTGATTCATATTTATGACATCATGGATACTTCACAAAGACATGTAAAGTAAAGGAAAGTTGTGGGCTCATTACTGCAACAAAGCCAAATTTGATTAGAGAGAAAATGACTATATGCATTTCTGATAATGATAATGTTATTTTAAAATCCTTAATATTTAAATGATAGTAGTATCTAAATTACGTGCTGAATTTCTATCTGTGTTTTGCTTTAAAAATGTTCAAAATACAAGTATATTTGTTCATTTAAATGGTGTGTAAGCATATTTATACAATTCATCTGAGTAAAGATGAATTAACATCTTGTTAACTGAAAGATTATTTTATGATTTTTCCTTGAGATCTATGTTTATTTGATGCTAAGGTAAATATTTTTGTCAAAATGAACGAAGTAAGAAAGTCTGCTGAAGACAGAAGGTTGGGAAAGTTATTTTCCTAACTAATGGGCTCTGAAAGGACAAGAGCTGAAGAGGTGGCTAACGCTACCTCTCCCTTCCTCATCAGTGAATCACTTGCCCACATACTTCTGGAGCATCCCTCTTCAGCCAGTACAAATTTTCCTGGGCTTAATCCATATTTCAGTGTTGCTTTTTCTACATCATCGTTGTGCTGCCTACAAGTTTCCCTGGTACATTGTGCAACTCCTTGTTATATGCTGTCAACAGGAAACAGATACATCACACAAGTGAGGTTAAAATCAGACATGGATGTCCCAATTTATCATGCATCACCAGTCAACTTTCTCTCTTCTGGTTTATTTTTTGAGAGTTGAGTTTAAGAAAAATCTGCCTTCTCCTCCTCTAAGTGGTTAAAAACATTTCAGAAGAAAGAGAAATTGGTATTCACCATTGAAGCAGTCTAAGGTCAATAACACACCATGACTGGAATTGCATATTGATATTCAAATGTCTGAAAATATACCCAAATTATACCAATTTATCTGGTACTAACAAAGTGTCATCACACAGCCTAGCCTCTCCACTCTTTGTCCTGGTGTTCCATAGGCCATGTTAAATGATGATTTATCACCCATACTATGGCTAACTAGTTCAAATTACCATCTAGACAGTGCCTATGAGTGTCTCCACTTTCTGCATGTTGAGGTCAAAATGCAAGTTCCCAGCGTATAAGTTTCTGACGCGAGTCATTGTTATGCCATGCGGAAACCTGATGATTCTTCAAGTTCCCCAGTTTCTCTTCCAGCTCTACAGTGAGTTTTGCCTCCTCTCCACCTCCTGGCACTATCTGGGTTTATGATTTGAAACAAGTCTTCATATAATACTCTTTGGAGAGTGTAGAGCAGAAAGTTTTGTGATTTTTATCACCTTTAAGGAGAAGACAATCAAAATAGTCCTGACTGCAGGCCTATATGACAACAAGCCAAGCACATTTTGACTGATAAACATAAACAGAAGTGTGTTTATAGGCAACTTTTGTGAAACAACATCTCGAACCGCTTTGGGTTTTGGCAACCTTACTTTGCTAATGAGGTACCAATGGAAACAAAGGCTATATCTGTTCCTGTCAACAAGAACTCATAATAAGTAGAGGCATATTAAGATGTAGAATGGGAACTGTGTGGGATTTTGGAGGCAGGAGTGGGTCTTGGGTTTTTTGTTTTGTTTTGTTTTTAATGAAGAGCTTATGTATAATTTGCTTATTTTCTGGTTTAGGTTATATTGAAATCAGTGGAAAGATCCCCTTAAAGAAAAATGTGAGCTGGATGAGATCTTCAGGATGGGACTAACTTTTAGCTCCTCTGTGCTTTGTTTTTCCAGTGAACTCCTATCTTCTAGGCAGGTTGCAAATTAAGTCTTGAGCTCTCATAGAAAAGAAAGCAAAGCACTGAAGCCTCTGGTTTAACTTACCTTTTTCTGAGCCTGACGTGTATAAATGGTCACTAAACTACTGAATAGGGTGGTGAAAGTGCATGAAATCTTTTAAATGAGGTAAAATATCAATCATCAGAGTGTGCTTCTTTTTTCTTCCCTGTAGAATGATTCATTTACTGTTAGTAGATATTGGTGCTGCAAAACAGATTTCCCTTTGCTGCCAAAAATATTGATCTAGTATGTGTCAATTAAATATATGTACAAACATACACATATATATATGTATATTTAACATTCTGTTATAGAGGTGTGTTTGTACACACACAGCAGTTTCTCAGCTGTAGTGTCCTAAAAGTATTACTGCTTCTTTGCTCCAGCACTGTCTTTTGTTTAAGGAAGCAATAATTGATATTCTAAAACAGACTGCCATGTTGTATCAGGCTGAAAGTCTCTCTGGTTCCTCACTGCCACTCTGGATGTGTCCAGGTTTGGGTGCTTCTGCAGAGGGTGGAGGGACTGGGCAGGAGGCAGGTGTGGGTTAACCCCACTGAGGCTGGATCGAAGTGTCACCTGGATTGAGTTAGCAAGTTCCTATGTTTAAGTTGGATCTTGTAGTGGCTGCTGTATAAATGCATCACTGTGCTTTAAAAGAGCCTCCACTACATCTTTGTGAAGAGAACCTTTAATATATTGTATTTTGATATCGACTGTTTTGGGCTTTTTCATATTGCTCAAAGAAAAGGTAGTAAAACAGTGGCTATGTCTATCCCAGTACAGAAAATGGTGCTAAAGATCATTCCATACTGCTGAGACCAGCTGTTGTATTTTAGTAGTTTCAGACTGCCTTAGCTTTCAAAACAAAGTGGCTGCATCCCTACTGCCTTTTTGTGAGTGGTCCTTGGTCCATGTTAGCTCTTGAGAACTATTTTTCCTAGACAGAGTAGATATCCCAGTGATTTTTTTTTTCCCCTACAGCTGAATAATATAGATAACCAAGCTCTAGCGTCTGGAAGCGTTTTCTGGCTCCATCTACAAGAGAATTAGCCAGTGGATTTATCGTCCCTATAGAATTTAGACACAAGTCTCACATAAATTGATGGGATTTACAAACACATTGCTCCACTGGAGTTAACTCATAGTCACACAGAGATTTCATTTATTTC
Organism: Manacus vitellinus; assembly: GCF_001715985.3. Lineage (NCBI taxonomy): Eukaryota > Metazoa > Chordata > Aves > Passeriformes > Pipridae > Manacus > Manacus vitellinus. The sequence continues at coordinate 14,240,277 of NW_021939396.1, forward strand.
AGTTTGTTTTGTAGTATCCAAATGCACACAGCCAAGCATAAAATCATCAACTAAAACTGCTGCTAGGAAAACAGACCATTTTAAAGTCAATTATGATCTTGTGATTAATCAAGAACTGGTTCTGGTCAGATTGTGGAGAAAGTCAGTGAATTCATAAGTGGAAATGAGCAGAGTTACGGTGGTCAATTGGGATAAGACAGCAGAAAAAAAGGTGTATTTTTTATGGAGTAATTATGTACACAAAAACACTTTCTCCCTCCCTGTTTCCCCCATTCAATGCTTTAATTTTTCTTGACATTGGATCCATTATGGTATCGTATGAGTTTCGTCACAGAAGTAAATAACAGCTTGTTTCCTTGGGAGCGATTGAAAAACAGAGTAAAAACAGCACTTACTGTTTTTGAAAGTTGTCAGATTGTCATGGCAGTGAAGTGTTGCATCATGTTGTCATGACAACTCAAATTATAAAACTGATTTAAAGAGAAAAAAGAGCACATTTCAATGATGAAAATCATTTAACTGTAAAGATTTCAGCTTTTATTTCTCTCTCTTATTCTACCTCTCTCCTTTTTTTCTAAGAAATGGGCAACGTTCAGGGCTCTCACCAAGTAAAGACTTGGAATACACAGTGACTCAGGCAGCTTTTTTTTGTTTTCTCACTGAGACAGAGAGGATGCAGGAATTGAAATGTGGAGACAAGCACATTACTGGACCAAACCATCACCATCCAGAACTGGGGGAAAGTCAGAATGAGATTAAATGTGGTGTTTGTACCTATTTGCACAATCTCCTTCCAAGCAGCTGGTTCAAATATATATCAAGATAAACAGATATCACACAGGCTAAGTTTGTCAGGGATAAACAGCAGTGAGACTGCAGCATGTTCAACCTGTTTAGAGATTCTGGTGGAATTTCAAGAGCCCTTAGCAATGACCTGTTTCTGTTTCTGCCATCAAAATCAAGGAGCATTTACTTACTGTGCCAATGCTGGAGAGCAGAAGTAGGTTAGTGCTGACCACTATTGAAATCCCATTCTCTCTGCAGAGTGTGCTCAGAATGAGTCAGGCTGTTTTAACAGAAGATGGGATTGAACCTCAGTATCAGGATAAAATAAACAAACAAAAAAAGGTAAATTGTGCAGTTGGTTAGTTTGTGTAAAATAGCTGTCACCAAACGCTAAAGGCTGATGTATAAACTGCAGACCAGCAGTGAAACTACTTCTGAGCAAGGTCAAGCAAAATTTGATTTATCACTGTGCCTTGGGCTTGTATACATTGTAACGTGGCTTTATACAATCCTGTTCTTGCATTTATGGAGAGAAGGGTGTTTGTATATGTCTGTACAGTCATTTCTGCTCCTCTTGCTCTTACCCAGAAACTTGTCAGCAATTCAGCTTGTTTCAGCCAGATTTACAGATGTGCAGATATAAAGTTCCTGGATGTTTCAGGAAAACAGGCTACCTTGTGAAGAGATCTTGTCCTGGGAGCTTTCTGCCCCAGGGCATGCAGCAGCAGCTCCTGGGATGACTTCAAAGAGAACTCAGGAAGGAAGCAGCTCTTATAAATGCCCCAAATACAAGAGGAGCTCACTGTCCATCAGTAGAAAAATCTGTAGGTGACCAGTTTGCACTTGTTCTCATAAGTCATCTAGTTTACCTGGGGAGTGACACACAAAGTAGAAATGGATTGCATGATGCAAAATCTTCAGATAGAGACTAAAGCAGTTACCTGTAAAGGAGGTGGGCACTGATGTGGAGAAGGTCTCCCCATTAGCAATACTCTGAACATTATGTAAAGTGTATCTCATATTTCTGAACTGAGAGAACTGCCACTTTTAAAGGACTTTGTCTTGGGTACTTCCACCATATTTCTGAATCGAAATATTTGAAGTGTTGCTACTGAAATCGTTTCCCTGTTACATTGAGCTGCCTTCCTTTTCCCATTTCAGTACTTAATCAGTTTTCAATAAAATAAAAATAAGATCATAATGGAAAGATGTATTTCTTATTCTCTCCATTTAAAAAACCAGCTTTTATATTAAATATAGACACAGAATTTTTGTGTATTACAGCTTAAAATTACAGTGAAGAATAATCATCTTAGGAACAAGAGAAAATCTATGAAATGGCACCCTGACTAATGGAAGTTTCAGAAGTCAACAGGAGGATCTAGAAATGAAACATTTTGATAGTTTGAGATGTTGGTAGAATGAGAGATGCCTCTACAATTGTGGTTGAAGACATTCTTTCCACTGCACTGATGTATTAGTCACTTCTGTCTCTCTCAGTCTTTGCCAGAATCTGCAATCAGTCTTTTAATTCTGTTTGATGCCTGCACAGTGGCCTGAAATGACCAGGTGTCCTTGGCTTTACCACTGGGGGGGGAAAGAAAGAAAAGTGTAAATATACCTGATCTTTGAAAGACTTTTAGTTTCACTTGTACTAAGTTAGTGGTGCAAATGTGATGGTTTGGGTTGGATGTGGTGAACAAAAATGGTTGTGAAGCCAGCAGAGTTATTTCCTGTGACAACCATCTCAATTGTCAGCATTTAGACTTGCTAGGAATGGAGGTTTAATTCTCTCTTTAATGCAGCAGTAGTGCTGCATCTCTGTTTGAATTGCCCATACAAGATGGCAACATGTATGTCCCGAGCAGGCTCAAGCTCACCCTGCCTTTGTGCCTGCACCTGGACCACAACACACTGGAGCCAATGCACTCAGGCTTTCCTACCCTTTGTATATTGAAGCTAAGCCATGTTGTGCACATTTCCTGACATTACTGGTGCAAAATCAGTAATTCATTGTTAGTTTTTCAGTACTCCTTTCTCACTCACTGCCCATTTGCTGTTTACTCCTGTGTTTAAGCCAGGTGGAGAATGTATGGCTAAACTCCTATCACATAGTTAGATAAGTATGCTGTAAGTCCATGTTTATTAGTATTTGTTTTCGTGTATCCATCTAGACCATATATTACTGATGCACATTCTTGTCAACTCAGTACTTCTGTTCACAGATCCTTTAAATGAAAAGAGAGCAATGTGGAAATCATTTCAAGGCTGATTTTTCACATGAACTAGCTGCTAACTAATACTGTATGTAACTTTTTTTGATCTAATTGCATTGCGCTCAGTCTATCTAGTGCTGTCACTCCAAATCACCATTTTAAGAGCCATGCAAGTTGCAGCACGTTTCAGGCATTGATAGTGGCCAGGTAGTATTGTACTATTTTTAATGAATGTCTGTTTTCTATTCTTTGCTCTGCTGTCTTTGGAAAGAGGCCCATGTAACAAAGTATTAAGAAAACACACTGCTGCCCTGGAATGTGTATATTAGCTGCAGATTATTTCCTATTAGCAGATTAGCTGCGAGGCTATTGGCTCTGAAAGGTCTTTGAGAGTATTTTGTTTTGTAAGTGATTCAAGCCATGGGAGAGAATTGCCACCCTGATTGGGAAGAAGAATTAGCTACTGTTGCCATGGCCACTGGAGCTCACACTCGCATTGTTAACTCCAGTGCCCTCCGACGAGATGCCACAGCGTGAGCTCCTTGGCTTTGTTAATGCAGTGATAGAAAAGGGGTTTTGGGCAGGCGAGGAGTAGGCTGGGAAAATCTCCTGTGGGAGATATGTGAAATGTTTGGGGTTTTTCTTTTTTCTTTTTTTTTCCCTCCCTCAAATTCGGTGTTTAATTTTGGACATGTTGCTGCTTAACTCTGCCCCAGTGATGTTAGGCGGTGAAATTACTCCTTTTTAACAAAATGCTACTCTGTACCTTTTGGTAGGGAAGAGGCTAATCCCAGTCCTCTCCTCAGCAGAGTGCCGACCCACGGCTCCAGTGCAGGAGGAGGGGTGAATAGTGGCAGCCGCACAGGGACCCAGATCCTTCCGGCACTTTGAATCCTTTTCGTGTGTAGGGTTATAAAGATCAACAGGGCCTGGAGAAACTGGAGAAAGGATCCCTTAGGGCTGTTGTAGCTCTACTGCTGGATGGATGGCTGTAGGCACGTAAAGCCTATCCTTCAAAAATAATATTTTGAATACAGGCAGGGAAAAAAAAAGGGAAAATAAAGAAGTCAATAACTGAGAATTAATAACCGCATTAAAAATGTATGAAATTTATCTCGTGTATTTGAGAAATAAATAAATATATTTGACTAATCATTGATAGACAGGGCTCACATGTATTTCTTATCTCTCACTTAATTTTACTTCCAAGGAAGTTTTGAACGGTGAAAAATGTAGTATTAAAACTTTATCAAAGTAAACAGTTAACAAAAAATGGTCATATTAATTTCTACATTTGAAACGTAGCTCCTGAAATACATGTAAGTGATTTTAAGAAAAAAATATTTAATTTTCTTTTAAGTCCATTTTTCTCTCTTTCTGTTCTTCAGTATTAGCAGAATAATCACCTCCTTTAAATTACCCCACTCTCCTGAACTCTTTATTTAAACCACTTTATGAGGTTGTGTAACGTGTGGAAGTGAGCCAAAAAATGTATTTCCACTGGCATGGTAAAATGTTGGCATTGGGTGTTTTTCAACTCAGCAGCAGGGTGTGTATGATGGGCGAACTACAAGTATATAATGTCTGTCACACTGACTGGGGGCATGGAGCAGCATGGGTGGTAGTAGGGCTGTCTCACTGTAGCTCACTGAGTTTTATAACAGAGATTTTTAAATGATTGCAGGCTTATCCTGAGAAAATCATGGGAGGGATTATTATAAAGACTCTTAGAAGCATGCACATGGTTCTTCATGGTTTCTCAGCAAGCTGTAGTTTTACAGTCAAGATATTTGCAGGAAAGGGCTAATACTGGTTATAATAGAGTGGAAGTGGCAGCTGTCATTTAAAGGCCAAGGAAAAGGGTTGGATCTTTGCTTTGATCTCAAGATATTAGCCAACAGTACTTTTCAGATTACATATGAGGACTTTCAATGGGTAGATGACCAACCTAGAAAACAAGATGATAGTCGATGTGCTGTTTAATCAGTTTAATTCCAATGAATCCAGTTTCAATAAATGCAATTTTGCCTAACTTTTAAAGCATTTAAAACCAAATTCAAAATGAAGTCTCATCTGACATTCTACTGGGGAAAATTTTGTATAATCCAATGGTTATCTTTGAAATACCAAAGTTTAATTTTGCTTATTGCCTGAGGGAGGTGAAAGTCTTCGTCTGTGGAAAATTCATGAATTCAGACAATATTAGGTCTTTGCAATGAATGCTTCATAATCTCTGCTTTTATTTATGCACTCATTTTAAAAGGAATTCTTTACAATGCAATCTATAGTGTAGATTTTCTCCCTGTGGCTAGTCTGACTGAAATAATAACATATCTCGCTATCTGTCTTGTCATCTTAATGGTGTATTTAACACAGACTACTTGTGACGGTGGAAATGACAGTTCATGTTTCAGGAGAGCAGACTCTCCTACCTGTCTCATTCTGGAACTACAGTGCCAGGAGCGGAACAGGATGTTCCAAAAGTGATGCTTTTGTTCAAGGATTGGTCAAGAACTCTTGGACCTTTCTGTCTACTCCTTCAGTAGGTTAATGTGTTCATTATGGGGTTCTTGTATTTGAAGGGATTTTAATTCAAAATGGTGGTGTGTTTTAATTCAATAAGGTTTGCTCATTTTGATTTCATTCTGAGATAATATAAATTGAGTGAAATATTTTTATTTTTATTCAATATTTTCATTCAATAAAGTGTCACTGTATGTGGTCCCTTGCTCTTGCTAAAGCTTCAAGTCTTGCTAAAACTACAATAAGCTCTATTTTCTAGGATTTGTTCCCGTTTTTCAGAACATGAGCAAACCCTTCCTTCCTCTTCTCCATCCATCCCATTCCTCCAAGTAGAGAAATGAAGTTATATAACTTCTCCGTTCGTTTAGAAACAAGTCTCCAGTAATTTACCATCCAGAACCCCTAATAGTTCGATTTTCAGCTTCTGTGCAGATACAAACACATATGATGTTTTAAATAAAAGATCCCTTAAAAGGAAAGGGATGAACTTCCAGTCTTTTGTAATGAAAGGGGGATCACTTTTCTGTAATGTTTTTCATGGAATATTTTTGTTTGCACATAGATATTGATTTACCACCTTCAGAAATGGTTATTTATCTTAAAAAATATTGTTGAGCTGGTTTTGCTCTATTAACTTTGTACACTTGAGAATGCTGGCTTTACTTAGTAAGGATTTTCAGAGACCTTTTGTGATAGAACAGACATACTGCAGTCCCGGATTAAAATTTCAGAGATGTGATTGTAATTACCAGTTTAATTATTTTTATTTTCATTAGAATTAGCAATGAGCCATTCTGTTACATGGATAAGTATGTGTGTTGCATAGGATGAAACTGGAGAAAGGAAGATGAAAGGAAAATGAAGAAGTACATAGAGGCATTACATTGTATAGCACTTACAACCAATGCTTTGTATCTACCGCTGTTTACAACAAATAATGTAAATAGATTTACACAGGAAAGTTTTAGTGTCTGTTTATCTTTTGTAAATGATATAAGAAGGGAAATACAATTGGAAGCTTGCTTCCAATTGCCCTTTAGGACAGACTGGTGAGTTCTTTCTAGAGCTTTCCAAACTAGAGGGGCCTATTCCCATCTGGTAAGTACTTAAGGCCCTGTAAACTTCAGACATACTTGCACATGGAGGGAAAACCTCCCATGCTATGATTTAGCACAGTGAATCATTAGTAGGAGAAAAGCTGTTAGAAAAGGTAATGCAGAAGCTTTCTTGTAGTTATTCAGGTACCAGGTAGGTAAAGAGCATTTCAAAAGCTCAGACGGCTTTGTAGATATATTCAGCATGGTCACTCTGTCTTAACATCACGTAGCCTTACTTTGGCTGACTAGTATGTATATTTACCTAAGTATTAAGGAGTTAATAACATTTGCACTGCAGTTGGAAGTACTCAAAAGTGCAACAACATTTATATTTTATATTCATCTAATATAAAAATGTGGACAGATGTGAGAAGGTGAGTACAATAAATAATTGAGGAGGACATTAGAATAAGAAATCAAAGCCACTTATATGCCTATGATCTTTTAATTAAAGATGCTTGAGTGCAGATCAGTGGAATTAATTCTAGTTTCCTTAATGGGCAGAGGAAGTGATTTTGTTCTTTTTGTAGTATACCCTTGTCATCTGACTGCAAGTACGGATGGTACAGATGGTAAGTGATGGATAAGGCTGGTGGTTTATTCTGGACTGAAATATTAAATGGGAAAAAGTTTCAAGGAGGGCTGCTTAAATGTGGGTACAGTTAGACATAAATAATGTCAATATAAAAAAAAAAAAGAAAAAAAGAGCCAAACATACATAGTAGCAGTCTCAAATTAATAGTAATAGTTACAAACTTGTGAAGTTGGAACATGACTTCAGATATCTGATTTTGACCTCCTTGACTGTGTGCAGTCCAAACTGTCTAAATATCTAGTCCTAAAATATTGGTTATTATTCATTGACTTGAGAAAGCCAGCTTTTTCTGTGCGTTGGCTTCTCATCCTGTACCCATTGTAAGTGCTAGCAGTGTTATGACTGGCTGTACTGGAGTCAGAGATGCTGCTCCATCTCAAAATAACAATTATTTTTTCAAATAGATCATACTTTATTTACAACTATCGTGCTTTTTCATCTTCTTTCTTTATCATATGATATTTAAAATTTGTAATGAATTGTTCATTGCCTAATATAATGGAGTGAAGCATGGTGTGAGCAGCTCCTCTGAAGCTGGCTATACTCTTCTTTTTGCAGCTAGTGAAAGTTGTACTGTTCCTGTGCATTAGTAGAGGCTGCCTGTCACTGAACAGTTCTGTCTGTCATGTAGGCAGTGTCCTTTTTGGGACCAGAAGGAGGCAGACAGTGAAATCAGGCTATGTTCATTAGAAATCAGGTGAGTCATTTTGCACCACGAAGAGGGACATACCTAAAGGCCATGCACACAAGCACTGCAAGAGCTAGAAACACATCTAAGCCTGATTCACAGGCTGGAATAGCTTATGATGAGACTTCATTTTCAATTTGAATGAGCATGACTGTAATGAAACAGCCAAGCAGTATCACAAAAAGTAAGAGAAAGTAAAAGCTACCTGTACTGTAAGAGCTCACCATCCTACTTGGCAGGATGCTGACTGTGCTGTGTGAGGTGGTCAGAGGTACAAATGGTACAGTGATACAGTACTACTGCACTAAAGAAATCATAGTGCTATGGGGAACTTCTCACCTCTTTTAGCTGTCTTGTCTTTATATAATCTTTACAATGATCTCCATGTCTTAATATTCCCTTGAAATTACCAGAAATGTTCTGTAAATTGCAAAACTAAATTCTTAAACAGGCTTCAGTGTCCTACATGCTCACTAGAGATTCATACCAGTTCCTCATTTTGCCTGCAGACAAGAAGCAATTCATTACTTGGAGAGTGTGCTAGCATACCTTGAATATGAAAGGCAGTAACAATTCCTGTGGCAGCATGAACAACAGCTCTCTTGTTGTGGCATAGCATGTCAGTCTTCCTCTTCTCCCTCTCCCCTCTTCACATTAGAAACTAGATTGTAGGAGTTACCAGCTTTGGAGATGATGACAGAAAGTCACCTGCAGTACCCAGGGGCATGGGTTTACTTCTTTAAGGTTGTCTCCTTAGAAACCACAGTCCATTTACAAAAATTTTGATTTTTTTTTGAAAACTCTGGAGTATCAATAAATGTCTGGGCTAAAGCTGCCACTTAACAAGACTAAAATGAAAGAAGTTTTTTTTCCAGGACTCCATAGCAAACTCTCTTAAAAACTGTGCTTTTTTATCTGTCACATAATTTTCCTAAATTCCTATACTCATCTTTGAATTCTGGCCGGTGGATAATGAATGTATAGTGAATGTGACAGTAAATGGAAATTATTTTAGTTTCAATATCTAACAGTGATGCTCTATGCCAACAGCATGATATGGCTAAACAATGTAATTAATGAATTTAAAAATAGGAAGAGTTCTTGGATTTTCAAATTAAAATCTAAAGGTAATTCTTAAAAGCTGAGGAATAGTTGGATTGATCTGTGGCAATGAAAAGTAATATTCTTATTGCCCTGAGGATGTTCAGGTTAAGTTAATTTTACCTTATTAAAAAAGTAGGCTTTCCTATTATTGCCTTGGAATTCTGAAAGCACTGAGTGATAAAACCCCACTATTTTTTCCCTTTTAAAGTTATGAAATCTATAAATAGAAAAAGAAAGTGGGTGAGAGAGATGATGCATCAGTTTCTGATAATTGGTATATACTTTTCAGATAAATCCAAAACCTTTCATAATATTTATGGAACAATCCACTGTTCGTATTTTATTTCTTCTTTGCTTGACTTGCACAGAGAATTTTTCCTTTAATGTTCGCTTGGAAATGAAATCATTCCTTTGTTATGTGATTATTTATGGACTATGGAGTGAAAACCTCCTAGGTATAAGTAACAAAAAGTTCTAAACTAGATCTCCTTGCTATGTACAACTCTTTTTCATGTAAATAGGAATCTAGGACTTTTAAGGTGGGTCACAGATGAAGTTTCTTATTCATAAAAAGGTGCATACGTTTTTATCAAAGCCTGTCAGAAAACAGATCAAAACAAAACAGCATGATGTATTGTAAGCTCCCTTTCACAAAACTTTCATGCTTCTTTTTTTTTTATTTTTTTAGCTCTAGCCAGTTTTTTGTGAAATTTCTAGTTGTTGTGGTAGAAAGGTGAGAAAACTTGATGATGATTAACATGAAGATCACCACAGCTGGCAGCTCCACAGACTAGAAGGGCTTGGGTCTTAATGGGTTGTCTTGGAAAGAAATAAATTATGAAAATTTACCTTGTGAGGAATAATTCACTGCATGGAACTCATTTTTACAGGTTTTACTGTGTTTCTGAAAGCAACAAGACGTCTTTCATCTGACAAAATCTAAGTTCTCTACTACAAAGGCTTGTAGAACATGTCTGATCTTAGCTCTGCACCTAGCAAGCCTGTCATGTTCTCCATGAAATATAAACAAGGCAAAAGCTAAACATCTGTAGCTTGAAATAAACTGCTTTCTGTCTAGTTATATTTCTCCAGCCGACTTCTCATATCCAGAAAGTGGCTCATTTTAAGAAATAGTACCATTTTGAAATTAATAACATCCTGTAAGTGCTGTCAGTACCCTATTTGGCAACAGGGTTTATGTTAATGGTCTGAACCAAGTCTAGAACATTCTATACTGGGGGGATGGTGTTGGAGGTCCAGTCATTTGCAAGGTCGTTAGAAGTGTAAGTCAAAATGAGTAAATCAGTTTCCAAGTTCTGCAAAGTGAGTGACACAAAATGTCAACTGTGAATCATACCATAAAGTTATAAGAAAGCAATTTAGGTTTTTGGGCCCACTACTGAAGGAGCCAGCAAGTTATTCTGCGTGTAAGTCCCTGCCATGAGACTCCTCTCCCATTGTACGGAATGAAGTAGCTCTGCTGAAGTCAGTGAAGCTATTCTGATGTGCTCTGCCTGGGAGACTGACCTGACTTTCTCTTCTACGCACAGAGAGCAAACATTTCTTGAAAACAGTCTTTTGAAAATTAGTGTTGTCTTTTGGTTTTGGGTTCGCTTGGAGTCTTACAGCAGACCTGTCTTCTAAGATGTCTAACCATGCAAACTCTACATTCACTTAAGCCTTCCTATTTAAACTCCTAGTATGGGGTGAACTGTAAATTCAGCTACTGTAGTGGGTGCAGTTTTGTTGTTTGAGCTAGGTCAGAGTTTTGAAGGAACGGGTACAATCAACTTCTTTTATAGTGGTCATTATTCTTAAAAAGATTTCAATTATGGAGACTTTTGAATGAACAAAAATATGGATGATCAAAAGATGAAATGACCTGTGTCCAAATGGTTTTCTTTTGAGCTACCAAGTGGGGGAGCTGCTTGTATAAATAAATATAAGATGGGGATGAGACAGGATCAGTACAAGGAGGCCATCAGTAATAGTTTATGTGCTTAAGTCCTTCCTCTGCCATCTTCCAAATAAGATCTCCATTCGCAAGGATGCTCAGAGAAGTTAGTTTGCAATCTTCAAGACTGGCTGGTGTGTGTGATCTCGAGTATGCACTGCTTGGTGTGCTCCCCATAGTGTTCACTCTAAATTATCTTGCAGTCACAAATCAGAATTTGTTCCACTTACAACTATTTTTTTAATTTTTTTTTTTTTTTTACCTTGGCAGTCATCTGCTTAAAACAATAAACAAAACAGTTCTAAACATGCAATAGGTCTTAAAAGTAATCTCATTGGAAAGGTGTAATGTGCCATTTGCTGCACTGTTTAACTCTGAACACTCATCAGAGTGTTAGCTCTTGCGTCATAAGGCTGAAAAAAGGCAGAAAGAAGATCTGTGCATGTGACACAGCTAAAGAAATGTGGGTCATGGGTGACCCCAAAATAGTGTTTTAAATGGCTGACAGAAAGCTTTGGAAAGAATTTATTTAGAAATAATTCTTCTAATACGTCCTTGGTCTCCATTTTTATTACTAGGAGTATTAAGCTCTAATCTTCAGTTTGTGGTGTAAGAGTCCTCTCGGTGTCAATCACTTATGGCGTAAAATACGGATTATGTCTTAAAGTGGGAATTACAGAACAATGGAAACTTTCAGGGGCTCTTTCATTTTTGGGGGAGTCTACAGAGAGTGTCCTAGGAATTGCTGTCAGAAAACACAGTAATAGTATTCACTCACATGCACAGAATTGAACTAATCTCTAGATCTGGCGCTAGAGAGGAATTTTTCCTCAGAGGAAATTGGCAAGACAGCTAGGTGTGGAGAAACTTCATCTTTTTCTAGAACACTAACCAATGAAGGAAGCATCTTCAGGGTCTGCCTGGGGCGATGCAAGTGAAATGTGGCAAATTGACTTCTTTCCAAAACCTCCCTGACCAGAGCTAGTGCAGGTCCTACAGGGCAACTGCTTATTCCGACATCATCAGTTCTCTTTGTAATTAATTTATATTTTCCCATGTTAAACTTCCTCCTTGCTTCAGTTGTGGACAACTGTGGACTGAGGAGGGACATGCTAAAGAAAAGGGAGGTGTTTGGTGCCTTCACGCTAATCTAGTTTGTTGTGGAGTGACAATCTCTGCCATCTGCAAAAAGGCTCATCTAAGTGTTCAATAATGAGGGAGCTCTGCATAAGATGAGGTGCATTATGTAAGATAGCTATCTGCCTTAAATGCTTCCTTGCTACTTTCATTTATATTTTTTATTTTTACGTGTTCCTTTGTTGGTGAAGAAAGTTTTAATTTTACCATTTCTTGCACAAGCCAGAGGTAGGAAAGACTTAGACTTAGCAGTGTACCCTCATGTTCTTCCTTTGTGATGTTTCCATAGAAAGACTGATACTGTAACTTCTGCTGGTTTTGCAGTGTTTGTGTTATGAGCATGCAAGAGGAGTACATGGAAAAGGAGGATGCAAACATTACATGCTCACAGTCTCATGGACCTTTAATGGCCAGTCTTGTAATATATCCACCAATGTCCTCCTCCCGACTGACTTATTTTCAGGGAAGAAAGTTCTTTGGGTCTTAAAACAGTCACAGCTGTCCTACTGATGAGGCTGCAGAACCTGACATTTAACTAGTGATGGAAAGTGTCAGACCTCATCCTTTCAGTTTCTCCTTCACAGATCCTGAGTTACCTATTGGCATACCTGATTTCTCTTTGGAAGGTATAACTGCTATGTCACCCAAAATAATATGCATAAAAATCCACAAAACGTTCTTATACGTTTCTCTTTTACCCTGATGTTACCTCACTTGGCTGTAAAGGATTTGAAATAGCTATTCACTTATTTTTGTGCAATGCAAAATAAAGAACAGTGCCCAAAGGATTGAGTTAACCAAGCAAAGTCCTTAAATCATGATGTTGAAATTAAGGCAAGTCTTTGAAGTAGCAAACTCTTCTCTTTGGTACACCAAACATGTTTACAGGATCAGGCCCCAAGTTCAACTAAACCCTTGACTGTAGTATATTGGGTAAAGGTTGAAATTACTGTCTATTATTTTAGAAGTGTATTTCTACAGATGTGAGAAGCAGCAGCAGCAACCTATAGACTGAACAAGTGAATAACTGTCTGAAGGACATCACTGAGGAATCTAGAAAAGAAAATAATAGTAGTAATAATAATAATAATAATAATAATAATAATAATAGTAATAATAATGAAAATATATTCTATTTTAAGCAGAATATTGCCATCAGATGCTATAGAAATAATAATCACTGAGGTCAAATATTTAATGAAAACATCCAGCTATTATTTTGAGCTTAACCTATATAAACTATCTCTTTTGATCTAAGCCATGTTTCACCTGTAAATGGAACTACTAACGTTCTTTTCATACCATATCAATTGATCTCTTCTGATTTGAGAGGAGATGGCTATTATATTGATTAGTCTATTTTGAATTGGTAGGGTTATTGATCTCAGATTTACTCCTGCGGGTTTCTTGTGATCAGGTATTTGTAACCTTAATTGAAAGTTTAGAACAATAAATGAAGAAGAATACATTTGCAATTTTTCTAAATGACACAATAGACTATTATTAGTGTATAAAGGATTTACTGCTTTGTTCTGTGGATTTTGTGTTTCATGTAAGTGGAAAATAGCTCTTATTGTGTAGCAAAATGTAACAGGTATGCACATGCGTGCCTGCAAGACAATCTATCTTTGCCAAGATTATGCTTTGTCAATCACTCAGTACAAAAGAGATCTTTGGTAATTTGATTATTCCTCCAACCCTTTAACACACAGCACATTTCAGGTTTGTTTTCTGTTAAGACTGTGTCTTTCTCATATTATTTGTCTCTGTATATAACTTTTCAAAAGTGCAGTATGTGTTACCATTTAGACTTGATGGAAGAATTCTTTTGAGGAAAAATTTGTATCAGTAAAAAAATAAAAAGCAAAAACCAAATCAAAACAGCAGTCGAGTTTCCAAACTTAGATGAGTGAAAAGCCCTGTGTGAGAACAAGTATTAAAGAAAACTTCATTTCCCTAAGTAGCAGAACAAAAACAAATTATAGAAATTCTTCTGACATATGATGAAAAACATTTTTCCTCTTAGTTGTCATTTTAATTCCAAATTTCATCTCCATATCTTACCAGGAGTAAACTAATTTCAAAATAGATATATTTAGAATGAATTCTTTTGTTATAGCCCGTGTATTGATGTAATAATGTTTATACATGTTTCGTGAACCAGAATGTTTTTCCAGTTGACCGTTACTCACGTTGTTTAAGGAGAACTGTGGTCCAAAGGTAACATTGTGAGTGCTGTAAGAAGAAAGCTAGGTCCTACCTGAGTTAGTTTTTCAGAGGTGTAGAAGTCAGAGACAAAGACTATTTCAGCTGGTGCATTTGATGTTTACAGTAAGTATTTTTAGGCTTGTTGGAGGCATCTGATTTACCACGTACTTGCATTGAAATTTAGATTTGTAAAATACCAGCAACATGCACAGTTGAATGGAATAAGAACTGCTTAACTGACAAATCTCAAGAAAGTTGTCATTAGTGGGAATCACAGCTGATTGGAAAAATTTAGAGGATAAATGCACAAATACTAATTAAAAGTTCAAAAGGACTCATAGGAAAAAAGAAAACTTCAGAAATTATTTGATTGCCATGTAGAGTATATTCCTGAGGACAAAATGCTAATAAAATCTTTTTTCAAACATTGGAAAAACTCCTGACTAGAAGCTAACGTCTCATAAATTCAGATTAGGAAAGAACAGCTGGGACGAACTGCAAGTGAGGTCTCTTGGCTTGTCCAGATCAGGATGGGGTGTCTTTTTACAGGACTGCTTTAACCCAACAAAAAAGTTTTAGGTGAATGAAAATTACTGGGTTCAATCCAGCAGCAATGATTTAAAATATAATGGCCTCTGGTATACAAAATGTCCTTTCTGACCATAAATTTGTTGATCTTTGACATTTCTGAAAATGAACAATGAAATCGTAGTCTCCCTAAAATCAGCATCAACATCCGTATTTCTCTCAATTTCTCTTCTCCCTCCAAACTGCAGGAAAGGTGGAACTGATTTTGGGGGTTTTTTCCCTGTGATTTCTCATCTCAGGAGGTGGTAGCCTTTCCTGATTCCTTACATAACCTACTGTTTTATATTACTAGACTAAATTTTCTTGGCTACAAGACAGATGAATCTTATCTTATTGCATATTAACAGGTTGATGCTGTCTGATGCTTTAGTGAGGTAATGCTAAAAATGATGTAGAACTGACATAAAAGGCATCCATTTTATTTCAGTTGACTTAACATTGTGATCAAAGTGACCACCTAACTGTTTTGTATTCTGAAACTTTATTCTTCCTTCAGTACAGCTGCTGCAAAATCTTAAGGCCAAGTGTTTGCCAATTTAAGTCTATTGATTACGCTATTGATATTCTCTACTGGATTAATGGTTGGACTTGAGGATCTTAAAGTTGCCTTTTTCAACCTAAATAATTCTATGATTCTATCATCCTATGATATTTTCTGCAATAAAGATAAGTCCTGGAAGAAAGCAGCATGTGAAGCAGACAGCTGGTAAAGGTTCTCGATCCCTTCTCTCTTCACCGAAAACTTAAAGCTGAAGTCTCCTCTGATCTCAGGAATGGGAATTTGTTCTGCATGCTCTGCACTTGCTCAGAGCACAACCTGCCTATTGGTGCTGAAGGGTTTTCCTCCCTGGAAGTAAGGCCGACTGTGCAGGGGGATCCTCTCTGGCAACCAGAGCTGCAGAGCAGGTCTGAAACTGGACAATCCCAACATGCTGATTTCTTTAAGTTAAAAATCTTTATGCATGTATTAGAACCGTAGAATCATAGAATGTTAAAGAGTTGGAATGGACCTTAAAGTTCATCTAGTCCCAACGTGCCCTACCATGGGCAAGGACTCCTACCAGATGAGGTTGCTCAAGGCCTTATCCAACCTGGCCTTCAACATGTGTTCAAGGCCAAGTAACATGTCAGAAAAAACTTATATTTTCTGGTTATGAATTAGTACATAGATCTTCTTACTGCTATGCAAGTTTTAGGGTTTTTTTTAAATCTTTCAGTATTTCATCTTTCTGCTGCTTTTGTTTTTTGCTTTGAGCTATAATCATGCACTTTGCCCCAGACAGGTCTCTGAAATAAAAGACTAATGAATCCTTCTTTCTAGTTTCAGCTTGCAGCCAGTTCATTCAGATAGATTATATTTCTAACTTTGGGTGTGAGGTACACAGTCTCAAATGACACATCATGAGAAATATTATAGCAAATGATGTTTTATTATCACTCTCTCCTTTGAACTGCAACATCATTAAAAAAGGGGAAAAACCCATGTTAATTTAAATACAAAGAATATTGTAGATTATTCTTCTCCTCTATCCAGTGATGGTGGTTCAAAGGAATGATATTTTCTTTGATTTCTTCTCCATTATGTATCTATATCAGTAGACAGAATTTTGAATAGAGTTGCCTGAATTGACATTTTTTGTGGTTTTATTTTGGTTCATGGATTGCAATATGAAAGAAAGGATATATACAAAGCAGATTTTCTGTCCTATCACACTGTGTGATTTGTACTACTCTGAAAATTGAGCTAAATCCTCTGGGCGTGAAGTAAGAAGAAAGCTCATTCCCTTCTGCTCCTCTAAACCACATGAACTTAAATATTAATGAAACTTCCATGAATCACACAAAACACATACTACCTCTTTGTGCTGGAAAAGGCCTTGGCTTTTTATGGTTGGTGCTATACAGCCAGGATAATAGGAAGCAGAGTCATAAAACAGTAATTAATATACTTCTGAGCTGAGCTATTTTATTGTGTAGATGCTAATTAAGAATGATAGATCCCAGTGATTGAGTGGCCCATAATACATTCGGTCAGCATAAGTGAAAGGTCAGTTATAATTTTGACTACTTTAAGTGAAAATGTTTTCCCTTATGTCAGTGATTTCAGGAACCACAAATGTCAAAGTGAAATGCCTTATTCCTTTTCTCTTTCTATAATGCAGATTTTTAGTGACATGACAGGAGAGGAGTAATAGAAAGCATTTGACTTGTTGTGAGGTTTCTGACCAAACAATTGGGAGGGGAAAAGAAAATTTAAAAAATTAAGAAATAAATATTAAACCTTGGCATTTCAAGTGCGTTTCATTTGGGGTGGTTCTCTGAGATGCTGTAAAACGGACTGGTTTTTCCAAATGGGCCAACTCCTCCTGCCAAAAAATGATTCAATGAGACTGGACACTTCAAAGTTCTCTTTTGAAAAATGTCATCCATTTGATCAAAACGTTCCTTGATAGTTTTAGAATATTTCTAAGTTATTAATTTTCAGGAAAGTGGAAAAGGGTAGTTTTAAGTGCAAAACAAGAGATGAATTCAGACATTACAGCTTTGTCCAGCAAGGAGACAAGTCAAAGAGGGAGCTCATGTTCTGGCACTTGGAATGTTAGACATCTCACAGATGCTCGTACCAGTGCTACATGTTTAACTTCACTTGTCATCTCTGTGTTCTTCAGAGCTTAGACACCTTCTATTTTTCTTTAATACTGTACAACCATGATTAAAGTCGATAGAAAAAATCCTGTCCTGAGGCTATTAAGACCCTTAGATACTTTAAAGGATACATGCTGAGGCAAAACCATGATGTGACTTTTTTTAAAAAGTCAAGATGACTTTTAAAATTTTGTATTATTAAACATCATTTGATATTTTGATCTCATATATTATTTAATTCCTCCTTAGGGATGATCTGCTACAGTACAGAAAATGGAAGGAAAGGGAGGTAACAAAAGAAGACCTTTAATTCAGTTCTGTGATGATTTTTGGGCAGTACCAAAACCACTGGAGTTATAACTGGGGACTGCAGTTAGCATTGTAGTTCATATAGCAGTTGGGTATTTTAAAAATACAAGCTTGAATTGACCATGAGGTGCTGCTATACCTCCTACACATCTATTACAGTGCAAGAAAAGAGTGATGCTGTATTAAAAAAATGCCAAAAAAACAATTATGTTGAAAGAGGACTGCAAATAGTGGTTTGTGGTTTGAGATACTAGTGTTAGTACTACTAGTAAAAGAATAGCATCTCCTTCCTCAGGAAATTGCTACTTGATAGTGCTTCTGATAATATCACAGTGACTGTTAGAATAAATGATTTTATTGTGCTTTAAGGTGAGTGACTAAGTCTAATTTCTTAGGTAAATGGGTACGATCAGTAAAGCTGATCAGTAGAGCAAAAGAGAATGCAGCAAATGAGGAAGAAGCACAGTAACAAAATCAAAGGTTTCACCTAAAAATCAGTGAGAGACAGAAAAACTCAGCACAGATCAGAAAGAGTCGCTTAGTAAAAAGGAGGAATAACCAGCTTAAATGGCATTTGAATAAAGCCCTTGACCGTGCTAAAAATGAAAAATAAAAATGAATGAGTAATGCTTTTTCAGGATTTCAGCCCTTGGAAGAAGCCAGCAAATGGGCAGGCACAGAGGCGCAGGGCAGTCGGTGGCCTCGTGCTGGGGCAGGAGTGGCAGCGCTCCCGCCGCTCGCCGGGACGTGGTGGATGAGAACCAGCGATAGGAGTCTGACTTGTGTACACAACAGGGGAGATTGTAACTAGCAGCTTATGTTTTAGTATAATGCTAACTTACTCGGGCAGCTCTGGGCACACTCCTAAGAAGCCACTAATGATATTGCAGTTGTGTAACTTGAACAGTCTCTGTTCTTGCTCAGGCTGCCAAGAATATTGCAACCCAAAAAGCCTGTTACGCAACTGCAAGAGAGAAACTTGGGCTGCTGCAGACAGCCACATCTTGACAATTGGATTTTTGTCCAGGCTGGCTTTTCAGCTCATTTTTTATGTTAACAGGACTATGGTTTTCCCATATAGGCTTCTTCAGTATAACAAAGCCGTATATTTTACCAGGAAGCTGAGCACAGTGTTATAGTGTAACTGCATTTTTAATTCAGCTTCTGTTTATCTGTACCTTTCTGAGTAATGAAGCTGCTGACAGTTTTCCAGAAGGTCTAAGATCCACCAGAAATTATAATCAAGCTAGGTGTTCTTTGGAGAAGAGGAGAGGAACTTTTCTGTATGGCTTTTTTGTCTGGACCTGTAACAGGAGTAACACATGTCTGAAAGAGACCTGCATCACTAGCTTCAGCCCTATGCAATCATAGGGTGTCACATTGTCCTTTTAATAATTAGATCACATTCTATTTTAAAATGCATAGAACATTTTTTTTCCCCCTGCTGCTATTCTTGTGGAAAGAGCGTTCCAGAAATCTGCTTGCTATAAACCAGCTTCTTGTTTCTGTCCTCAATTTATACCTGACCATAATTGATGAAAGATTAGACAAATTACATCATTAATTGTTTATTCTCCTTTGTGGTAGGGCCTGCCATTTATGTGAGTGTCATCTTAGTAGACTTAAGTTATTGAAGATACTGCCTTAAAAGTCTGACAAGAATACGTGGGATCTGGGAATTTGAGTGGAATAAAGTCTGTTGTTATCCAAGAGATACTTTGGATTGGTTTTCTGGGTGCTGGTAGCTCTCAGTTTCAGTGCCTGAATAACCTTTCTGTGTTTTTGTGGTGAAGATGAGGTTCTTGGCCACAGAGAGAACTCCTGAACCGCTAACTATGCACGATAATTTACCTGCAGTCAAGATAAAAAGCATCATGTCTTCGATTGTTGATCTTACATTTGATTTGGAGTGCAAGAAATCATTTGAACCATTGAAGCAAGTTGTAGATTTTCTCTGAGAATTACTATGAGTAATTAATTAAAAGAGATTTCCTGGCTCAAAAGGAGACAGCAGAAGACTCTACTCAAAGGGAGGTGATTGAAAGTGATATTAGTGACATCCAGGAAGTGTAGTCTTGGTACCAACTTTTTAAACAGTTTCTTTAATGTCTTTGGCACAAAAAGAAGAGCACAACTGTACATTTGGGAAATGAGGATGAAAATTTCTGTTTAACATGGATAGTTACAGCAGCTGTTAGACAGAAGTAGATCCTGGAGCAAATGAAAAGATAGTAGCACTTTTGAACCAGGCACTGAGCTCCAGAGTCAGGCTTGCTCTTTCTTCTTCTGTCCCTTGATTTTTGAACTCATTACTGGAAAATGGCCTTTTCTTCAGCAAATCCTGATTCTGGGTAAAGATCTAGAATCCCCTTCTTATTTTTTGTGCAGGTGTTGTACCAGCTAAGCTGGAGGAAAGTACTTCCATGTATGTCTCCAAGTGGATGTGTCCCCAGTTGCTCTGAAATTTTTTTGCAGTCACTGTTCTGATTATTTTCTTAAGAGACATTTCAGTGTATTTTGCCTATTGTCCAGGTTCCTGCTGAGGAAACAGACAGGGAGCTCTTGAGGCACAGGGAGGTCTCTGCTAGTGACAAAGTGGAGAACTTCATGTGGCTGAGGAGTTTTCAGGTGAAAGCCAGAGCTGTTTTCAGGGTTAATGGCTGCTAAGCATGTCTAATGTAGCTCACAATTTTGGATTGAGGCACCTCAGGACAAACTAAATCCTGTTTTAGATACCTAAAGCCTACTTTGGATCTGGACCAAATGCTTTATGTTTGAAGAAATGTTGTGGAAAATGTAAGTGCTTCTGATTTCAACATGCAGATACTTAAACTTGATTAGAATAAAAAAGCAAGAATTTTATGCATAAAGTAGTGTTAAAAGACATTCATATCTAGATCTAAGCCTATAAAATCAAGGAAATCCTGAGCTAGGATTATTAGATTAATCTTTCTGTCCTCCTCTACCAGACTCAAAGTCCCTTTGTCCTAACAAATATGGTTGTCTCTGTATCTGCCACTGGGATAACATTTATTATATTCATGTGGAACAGTTTATTATCATGTAACTGATATAAAAAGATGTTTTCTCTGATTTTCTTGGCCCACCAGCACCTGAGTTATTAACCTTCTGAGCCTGCTATGAACCTTGCTTAGTTTTCAGTAACATGTACAAAGATCGTGGGCCTTAAGGCTGTGGCCTGCTATAGCTATACTACTTCTTGTGCTCTTTCATTTTTCTTGTCATCTGGAACATGTATTATTTTAGATGAGATAATTTTTGGGCAGTTGTATTTTTTAATACAATATTGTAGAAACACCTAAAATCCTGGTTGTTGCTTTCAGCATCCCAAAATAGCATTCTAAATAGACACTGTAATACTGTACCAGTTTTTCTATTATTTATCTAACAAGCCACCCATGGTGTGTAAATTCCATCAAACAATGTCTGCATGGTGAAAAAGAATAACTATTGGTGTCTGTTTTAAAAGTTATTCTGTTAGCTTAGTGGGACTACATATACATTTGAAAACAACCAACTGAATTAGGATATGATGAAGTAATGCTTTTTTAGCACTGCTTTTCTTCCTCTTCCACACTGTTCTTTCTCCTTAAAATAGCGAGATATTTTTAGAAAGATGAGGAGCTTTGTCCTGAATAGGAATCCTGCCCCTTGAACCCCGAATGCTCCATCTTAGCATTTTGTTACAGGGAACAGCAATTTTCTCCATGGGGCTGGGGAAAGAGGATAAATCATAATTAAATTAACACCTTTCCATTATTTATACATTTGGGTGCCCTATAGATATTTGATGTAGCTATATAAGTTGTCATTGTGAGACTAGATAAAAAAAAAAAAAAGAGCAATGAAGAATCTTTCTTTTGAAAATACTGACAAGGGAGCACCTGAGTGACTATTTCTTAAATACAGAATAAATAAACATTTTAATGTGTGACCAGTGACTTTCAAAATGAAGCATATTAAAAAAGTTGATGTTTTTGATCCATAGCCATTGCAATACTTTTACTTCTGAAACTGTTTTAATGAGTGTCAATTGTGTAGCATGTTGCATTTTACTAGACTCACAGGAACTAAATATAACACTCAAATTTCCAGGAACTCATAAAAACTCCTTCTTTTGTGCAGGAGAAGGCATTTTTAATATGTCTTAAAGAACTAATGTTGTACTTGTAGTTTTGCATGTAATGAGGGCTGTTTCTACTCTGTATGCACAGTTGCTAGATCTGTGTATGGTAACACAGCGATATAGATCCCCATTGATAAGTGTTTCCCATGCCTTTAAAACAGGATTAATGGACTGCTCGCGTGGCAAGTTTTATTTATAATTTAGGGTTTAAATTTGCAGGTATGTGTTGTTCACAGTGGAGACAATCACTTTTTGATCTTTGCAAGAATTTACATTTAACTCGATCAATACCTGAAACATCGTACTTTGTAAATTACTCAGATCTTTACAGTAGTATTTAAAAATGAGAGAGGTCATTTTACATACATATTTTTATTAAATATATTATACATTTTAGGAGTGTTCCCTACTTAGGCAATAAGGAGTGTATGTTTGAAATTGACACTGTTGTTCAAAGCAAAAGAAACCTGAGTCCCATCTTTTTTATTTGCCTCACAGAGGTTCCTGCACGGTAGCAGGATATGATGGAACAATGTATATTTATAAATAGAGAAAAAAGAAATATGAAAACTCAGATTTAATGCTTGGTAGTTTATGCAACTCTGTTATCACCATGAGATTAATGTAATCAAAATGACTGTCCTACTGTAATAGTTTGTAGACTAGAAGTGATTATATAAATTTTGAAATTTTTTTTTGTGTTTATATTTTAGTTAGTGGTTTAGGCTGTGAAATTTTGGCCCTGGGGTTAAACTTAAAGGTTTTTAAACTAAGAAATCTGTGGCTAAAATATGTTTGGTGGGAGGGAATAATATAATTACATACAGCTTTTCGATAAACAGCCTAAATTATGCTTCAAAGGACAGATGTGTCTTTAATAATCTGAACCATTTGCATTTTCAGATTAAACTCTGCTTGATTGCATTGTACTTGATATGTATACTTAAATCTATATGTTAAATGGTCTACTTTGATATAGAGCATATTGTTTGACTTTGTTCTTATGATCTGACAAGCTTCATTATATAATAAACTAGTTTAAATAAATCTTAAAGACATAAAAGTGTACTTGACAGTAAAAAAAAAAATTTGAAGCACACAAATGATATATCGGTTAGATGTTCCAGAGAGAGTCAAAGCTTTTTTTCATTCAGATCTTTGAACATGTGTTTTGAATAAAGCTGTAAGGCATTTTCCAGTAACCAGTGTTGTATTACAAAAATGAGTAAAGTAAAACAAAAGGAAAACATGTTTCAACATTTTATTCAGTATTGTCACACATTGTTGCACATTTCCAGCTGGAAGTAAATGTGACATTTGTAATGCTAATTTTTCAAACCTAACCTTTTATAACATATAAAATATTACTTGGGATGGTGTGCCCTTGTGAAAAGAGCAGGAGTAATGAAGTACTCGATCAGGGTTCAATTGGATTCCTAATGGCTTGAGTGCAATTATACTACCAGTTTGTTGCAATCAATCAAAACAATTTTTGAATTGTTCTGTTAAACTGTATCTAGTGTTAACTGCTGATAAGGAGGTTACAGAGCAGTTGACCTGATATACTACAGCGCGTCTCACAAACAACAAGTGATGCTGTTAATGTTACCCTATTTGTCCCATGTGAGGAAAACCCCCTGATTTGTTAATACAGAACACACTGTAACCTTGCTCCATATTATGTGTGATGGATAAATGTGAATGTAAGTGTAATGCATAAGGAAATTAGAAAAAAGCAGTGCATAATTTTGATGTTACATATGTAATACTGTTAATCGTGGGCTAATTGTGGGTAGATACATTAACTAACTAAAAAAAATATATCTCATTGACTTGCTCCCCGTTTTCATCTATTATATTGACAAATTGCCAGACTCCCTTGACTCAGAGAGGGAAGGAGGAAAAGAAGCAGAAGGGAAAGAGCACATGCAAGTAATTTGGATATTTAAAAAAAGGCAAGTTAAAGAAAAAAAAAAAGAAAGAAAAAATCTTACAATTAAGCTATAATGGAATTTATAGAAAGATGGATATAATTTATTTTGGTTTTATTTGTCCAGGGCCATAACATATTAGCCTGGGAATATAATCTAAAACATACCACATACAGTGTCACTAATGGGACATTTATGCTAAAGGGACTTACTCCCATACTTCAGGATAGGAAAAATATACTCTAATGTTTCATCACAAGGCGTTCCTTTGAAAGTGAAAGCTAATTAAACATTTTTTACTGTTAGTTGAAAATATCATACACCTGAAGACCCTTAATCCTTCTGAAAAATGTTTTAACTCACAAATGTCATACGTGAAGAAAGGCTGACAGTCTCAGGAGGCTGGGTATCTCCTCACCAGCCAGTACCTAATTTTTACCCCAGTACACCTCAGAAGGTGACATTTTGCTATATGTTGGCAGTACAGAAGTGTTTCACTATTTGTGAAATTTCTCTCCTGACTGTGGTGGCACAAATGCCGTGCGACTATAACAAGACAGGGTAGATGCCAGCACTTTTTTTACAAGCTGGGTTAATGCTCAACTTAAAATGTTCTCATTGAAGGCAGCAACAATTCTTGTATGCCTCTCACTCAAAGAGTATCTGCTTGTTTCCTGAAGTTCTTTGCTAAATATGTATCTTTTTTCTAAAATGCAGAATTGGTAAGGATTCACTCTGCTACTGTACCTCATAAACACATCCCAAGTATTGCCACGTAATTTTGATGCTTAAAGCAAAACTTTGTCTTCCTCAATATTTAGCCTGCACCTCTACTTCAGGTTGCGGACTTGGCAGGTGTATAGCTCAAGTCTTTTTTTTTTTTTTTTTTTTTTTTTTGAAACTAAAACAAGAACATTTTCATTACACAGTGAAAAATTGCAGCTAGAAAAGGAAAAGTAGAAATGAGGGGTTTTGTTGTTTTGTTTTGGTTTTTTGTTTTTCTTTTTTTAAAGAAATCAGTTAAGGACAAAACATACTTCCAGATGGAGTCTCTTATATTGTACTGCTTTATATACAGGGCCATCTGTAACTCTTTAGTTAATTTCCACTGGTCTAATTCTGTACTTGCATGTATGTATCTAGAATAGATTTGACCAAAATATGGGGCTTTTATGTAGTGTTTGTGGGATATTTTCAGAGTAATATGTAACAGAGCTTGGCTGCTGTGCCCTTTGTATAGATAGAGAATGCCAAAGGGTAGGGGAATGGCCTCCTCTTGTATCTTACCCAATTCTTTGGAGGCTCCTAAACTCAAAGGAGTGCAACAAGCAGATTTAGTTCATCATGTGTACATACAGTGGGAAGCTCTGCATGCTCATTTTAGCCCAAAATATTTATCACATACAGGCTTTATATTAGTGTTTAACCCTCCCATCCATTTGCTGCATTTAAAAATACCTCCCTTCTCTTTTCCCAAAGACAGTCATTTAAAGCTTTCAAGATAATGGTGGGAAAATTTTGTGCAGAGGCATTGATGTAATGGCGAGAGCATTTATTCTTTTCACATTGAAATGCCAGTTTTGAAAAGACTTCAAATTGCAGAGTGGATTTTGGTTGCATTCGTTTTTAATTGAACATGTTGAAAGAAGGAAGGAAACATCTGAAAACAGCAACTTGCCTGAAGTGTTTGTCACTCAATTTTATTTTCAAAATGTCTTATCTCTTCATATAACTTATATTGTAAAGTAAAAACCAATTAATTATATTAATTAGTAATCCAATTAAATTGCATTAATGTAGATGATGCTTTCTGCATTTGAGATCTATTTAAATATTTGTTCTATATAAGCTATATAGAGCAATGTAATTAATTCTGTTGGCTCATATTCAGATTTGACTATCCAACTTTTATTTCTTATTGGTTTACTTATATATTTTATTTTTAAGGGCTTACCTTCTTGAATTAAAGAACATTATGCAGTTCTTTTTCTTGGCCTTAGACATGCAAAGAAATAGGTGATCTTTTTGTCTCTGACACTATTTTTCTTCTTATTGTAAGACTAACATTTAGAAGAACAATAACATTGCAGTTGCCTCTGTCTCCTTGTAGATCTTTCATAGCGTGTGTTTTCAGACAATAAAAACCACAGAGCATATGGATCAAAAAAAATGGGATTCAGGTGATGAAAGCGATTGTTTCCTGTTGCCTGTCTTGATTTTCTTTTGAGTTTGTGCTGAAAGGTTGAGGTTGAAGTCAGATGATAAATTTCCAAGTTCCATGGATGGTTTAACCATCCTTGTGTTGTTGGAAAAGATAGCTGAATCCATTTTCATGCTAGTTTTAGATGGTGATTTTCATATTTCTTGCTGGGAAATCCTATAATTTCCTTCCATAAAAATAGTGAACAACAAATGTTGTTCTAATCTTTTCACTTGGAATGAAGTGGTTTTCCTCATTACCTAAGGCTGAGAATAACAGAAATCTGATTTATCTGTTACCAGAGGATGATTATTACATATATTTCAGTTTATGACTAACGTAACTAGTAAGAAATATCACTGTCTGTGTCTGAAAAACAGTTCTAAGCCTCCTGTGGACCCCAGATAGATGCTTTCCATGGAAGACAGCAGTCATGACAAGTTGGGCCATCCCAGTGCTCCTGTGCTACTTTGGGGTTTTACCTAGCTGATGATACCTGAAGTGGAAAGGTGGCTTTCTTTTCAATTCAGCAGGTTCTGTATAGTGCCTTCTGAAATCCACAACTGCTTAGCTGTTTTAAAATGAATCACAGAAGTGTGGTCATCAGCGATCATGAAAGAATAGGGAGTTGATAGGGAGCTCTGGAAAGAGTGGTGAGCGTGTGTTTAGCTAAGACATTTTTCTGGCTTCAGACTAAGAGAGCAGGTGTTGGTATTTATGTTCCAGCTGTGTAAATTGACCGTAGGTATCTGTTTGGTTAGTTGTTCATATGATCTTCTTCTGTGCAATGTTTGGGCACCTACATGCTGCAAAGCACAGAGTGGCTGGGCACTCCTGCAGCCCTGCAAGATGATGTTGTCATTGGCTGCTGCTGAATCAGTCTTACCAGGAAGTCAGTGAGGATGCCAACATGCTCCTCTTTTTTCTCTTCACTGTGTTGTTCTTCACGTTTTTCCTCCTTACCTCTCAAAGGAAAGAAATAAATATCTGTGTTGGCTACAACCCTGTAACAACTTTCCCTCAAAGTGACAGGCAAAATAAATGGCAAAATGATATTGTTCAGAATTATTCGTCTCAGACAGGCTGCTATAAGTTCAGGAACATTGTAATCACAGATACTGAAAATAGAAGGATAAACTTTCTTTCCAAATGAGGAGTTCGCTCTGCTTTTTCTGGTCTCAAGTCAATTCTCTTATAGTCATCAGGGTGTTATTTGAGAGCCTCCAACTATCAATTAAATGTAGCTTTCAGTCTCTTGTCGGACCTCTTGGTATTTTATTTAAGCATTCAGTCTGTCTTCTGCAGCTTTTCTTAGTTCGGGATTTCATAATTTTGGAAAGTAGGCCATCTAATCTGGTCTGTACATCTTTCTGCAACATCTACTGGAATGACATAGTAAAAGGGTAAGTCCTAAGAGTATTGGCAAACAGCTCTTAATGGTGGGGAAATTTTATTGGTAAGAAAAGAAAGAAAAACCCCAAAGAAGGCACCATCTTGAGCCAGCTTTGGTTGCAGATTTGTCTTGCTTTATCTTTCAAAAACACAATTGTATTTTGTGTCATTAAAATGTTAGAACCAGAAATTTCCAATATTGTCTTTATGCTTGTCTATGGAAACATAGAAGTTAAGTCAATGACATTCAAAATATTAATGTACATCTACAGTACATGTTTTTCCAAACACATCCAGTAATCAGCTGGTATGGCATTTGAAGATGCCAGTTGAGGCCCAGGAAATACTCAAGTAATAAAATTGTATAGCATTTGTTGCTGTAAAGTAATAAATAGTTGATAAATAGTAATGGCCTGTAGGCTCAGTGCATTCCTCAGTGCCCCAAAATTCACTCATTAAATCCTCAAATGAACCTAACAGTAATCGTGACAACTGGCAGCACTAACACAATAACCTGTAGAAGATGAATTACTAAATGATTGCAGCGAGCAGAGTTGTGCTCACTCTCTGAGTAGTGGCTATAGACAAATGTAATTGGGCTTAGTGAATAACTGGCTGCTTGAAGTCATGGATGCCAGACATGAGGAAAGAAAATGTGCTGAGAGTTCAGCATCTCTCAGATATATGAGAGATGTATTTCCAGAGGATAGTTATGTTATTAAAAAGTGTTACATTTTCAGATTGAAAATAAGCATTTAAAAGACATGAAAATTAATACACACACGGTATGGTACCACACAATTTGAAGATTAAAACAGACCTGATTTAAAACATGCAAGGAGGTTTGAATATACTCAGCTTATTTATGTATAGCAATAGAGATAATCAGTTTATTGTGTTTTTTAAAAGAAAATTGTATTAATAGAGTTACCATGAAAGTAAAAGTAATTGAGAACAGTATTATAGCAGTATTATAAATGCTGATGAAAGAACCAGTGGTTAGAATTCTCTTGTGGAATTAAATATGTCAAAACAACTTCTACACAGTAGAGCAAATTTTGTGTAAAAGCCAACAATGTTAAAAAACTCAGAAGACAAACAAATTTACCAGTGAAGCACAGAGTACAAATGAAAATTCAAAAGGTTAGACCATGGTATTATTTGACTTATTATAGATCAGTAGGATAATGGAAAGTGGAAAGTAAAATATCTTCAAATGTGTTTGCCCTAGGTACTGTACATCTGTTTGGCTTCAAACTTTAATGG
>NW_021939396.1:16462796-16463662 GCF_001715985.3 Manacus vitellinus
TTTGCACTGGGAATAATGCCACAAAACAGGGATTTGAGAGAAGAAGTATCATACAAAGTAAGCACGAATAACCATGAAAAAATATAATACATTATAAAGTGTTCACAAATACCAGGTAATACATACCCTCTAATTATTTTAATATATTCTATGTAACTTATGCCCAAATTTTGCTTTAAACCTAGATATATGAAATGAAAGAACAATTTAATATTATAGTATTCTCTACAAAATCAAATAAATTTTATTTCTTCATCTCATTTATTTGAATCATCTGTCTCTCATTTAGAAATATTTGTTGATTGTATAGCAATCCTGATACAACTTTATTTCCTTCCTTTACTCATGGCACATCAATTGCCACATTAGGCACCATTATTTGCCTCAATTTACAAAGCATCTTTTTGCATAAAAGTACTAATCAAGTCACTTGATTTACAAATCATAAGACCGTATCTTTTTAATTTGCACATTTTTCTGGTAATAGGGGCACTGCAGGGGTGGCCTCTCTGAGAAGAAACAAGGGACTGTCCTATGCCAGACACATCAAGTTCCAGCTCGTTCTGCAATGGATCCATCACACGGCTATGAGCAAAGCCCTGGTGCATCCAGGAAAACTATTTAAGAAATGGCAGAAAACACCATGGTGGGAGGAGAAAAGAACAATAAGAATGAGAAGTAATAGAGTTGCAATTATTTAAGTGTTTAACTTTTTATGCTTTCTTTTTTTCAATGCCTAAACTATCACATAGAATTTTCTGTTAATTTTCTAAATGACACAAATTAAGTAAAAATTATAGTTAGTTAAGACTTTTCCACACTACCCTCTGTCTATGCAAGCACATTTCTTCAGCTCACAAAAAGTG
>NW_021939396.1:16465202-16565880 GCF_001715985.3 Manacus vitellinus
AAAATCTGCCATAGACCTCATGAAGTGAAACAATATACAGAGTAACAGAAATGCTACATTTAAGTTAATAGATATTAATATGTAAGGTTTATTTTTAATAATCATCTAGTTCTTTATGGGAGAGGTGGTTATTGAAGCTTATAAGTGTGTAAGTACCAGTAAAAGTATCAAGATCTTGCAAATATGCAGCACTACCATGTCAAAAGTGGTGTTCGGTTATAAACTGACTTTAAGAAATAGTCTATTTACTAAAGACTCTGTGCTCTAAGACACATGAAAAAAATACGCACCTTAGGTATGTTTCTAAAGATATGAACCTCTCCATCAGGCTAAAAAGAAAACCTTAATGCAAGAATCCACAGAAAGAATAGCAATTATGGTTTTTAGTTATTCTAAGGGGTAATACTTTAACCATCCTGCTCAGAAATAATAGGTTTATGGATTGCTTTTAGGAAGCAGTTAATTTCATGTAGCACAGACTGAACAGATACATGTTTCTTAGAATATTCTGTATCATTCAGCTGCTTTTTTTCTCTCCAACACAGAAATCACTGCCTGGTCACTTTTCAAGTAGACTTTTCCTGACACTGTCCTGGAAAAAATGCTCATATACCTTCTCATTATACACTCAACTCTAGTATGGTCTGTACTAGGCATAATGGGTTTAGCCTTTAGGCTTGGTAATTTATTTTCACTTAGTACTATGTGCAGTTCTCTACAATTCTTAGAATCAGCCAAAAGATGCTGATTTGTAATACCTGACTCCTGGCTAGAGGAGCATACTGTAACATGGCATCAGTCACATACCTATTTAGGGTGTTCCTCCCTGCAGGCACAGTAGAGACATGCTGACATAAACCAGGACAGCTTTAAATTATCCACCAGGAGAGTACTGATAACATAATGCCCTAAGGTTACTTTATCTACTTCTCCCTTAGTCCTCCAAAGTATGTTAAGTAGGGAGTCAGTAGAATATAACACTGTAAAGATCTCCTACTTGACCTGCATTATACAAATCTTAACAACATCCTTTCCTCTACAAGGTGTTATTATTACCTCATTCTTGCATGTAGATAATGACGTTGATTACAGCTACCTATTTCAGAAACTCCCTTCTTAGAAATTATTAAAAATAGCAGTACTGGGTATTTTTACCCCTTAGGAAAGCGCTTCTGAATATTATTGACATGAAATAACAAAACAAATCTTCCAAACTCATCCACTTAACCACTTTGTTTAGCTCACGATATTCTCTTTCATACAGTAAATTTATTGTTTTTTAATAATGCTAATACAGCAATAAAATATTCTTAAAATGTATGCCTGACTTTGTATTGAAATAGATTAGGCATAAATTGAAAATTTCTCACAAAACCAATTTCAGTGGATCTACTGAGTGCTTACAGAAGACTTGTAACACCTGCCACAGCAGGGCAGAATTCTCATAATCAGTCAGTTGCTAATTGCATGCAGTGAGGACAACATTCCCTTCTGCTTTCGTTTGTTACTTCTCTTGTTCGTTTAGATTACAAAGTCATAACAGCAAGACTATCAGTCTCTTTATATATCATGGTGGAGCAGGATTCTTCTTGGGACAAGATGTCTTACAGAGGGATATAGATAGATAGGAGCATTGGACAACCTTCAGTGTCAAGAAATTTAACAAGAACAAATGGCAGATTCTGCACCTAGGACAGAATAGCACCAGGCACAAGTATAAATTTGGAGAGGAGTACCTGGAGAGCAGCCCTATAGAAAGGGATCTGGGAGTGCTGGATCTGGGGCTGCTGGTCAATAGGAGCCAGCAGCATGCCCTGGCAGTCCAAAGGGCAAACTGCATCCTGGGGTTTATCAAACACAGTGTGACCAGTTGGATAAAAGAAGGGATTATCCTGCTGTACTCAGAGTTGGTGCAGCCTCACCTTGATCAGTGTATGCGGTTCCGGGCCCCACAGTTTAAGAAAGATGTGAAGGTCTTTGAATGTGGCCAGAGAAGGGCAACAAAGCTGGCGAATGGGCTAGAATACACATCCA
This sequence comes from Manacus vitellinus, assembly GCF_001715985.3. Classification (NCBI taxonomy): domain Eukaryota; kingdom Metazoa; phylum Chordata; class Aves; order Passeriformes; family Pipridae; genus Manacus; species Manacus vitellinus. Next base: position 16,467,237 of record NW_021939396.1, read on the forward strand.
GTGAGGAGCACCTGAGGACTTTGAGCTTGTCTAGTTTGGAGCAAAGGAGACTGAGGGGTGACCTCATCACTCTTTACAGCTTCCTGTGGAACACAAAAAGGAAGGTGTTAAGCAACGCTCCCTAGAACCCAGTGCTGTGGATATATGCCCCAGGATGCATGGAATGATTCAAAGATGTGCCTGCAAGAGACATTCAAACTGGACATTAGGAAACATTTCTTTACTAAAAGTGTGGTCAAATAGTGGAACAGGCTATTCAAGAGGTGTTCAAGAGGTGCTTGAACATCCAAACCTGTCAGTATTTAAGAGGTATTTGGACAATGCTATTAATAACATTTCTTAACTTTTGGTCAGCCATGAAGTGGTCAGGCAGCTTATGATCACTGCAGGCCCCTGGCAACTCTTCTCTTCTCTTCTCTTCTCTTCTCTTCTCTTCTCTTCTCTTCTCTTCTCTTCTCTTCTCTTCTCTTCTCTTCTCTTCTCTTCTCTTCTCTTCTAAATTTTATCTACCTAAAATATTTTATCTGTTCTAAGCTCACCACCTTCAGTGGAGGAACATGAGGAATACTGGCAATTTCTATGAAACAGAAGAATCATTCCCACCTATCTCTCATTAATCTTTGAACCTGAAAATCAAATGCATGGGCTGCACAAGATAACTGCCCAGTCATAACTCATTACAGGATCAGATAGCAAATACAAATTGAAAAGGACTGACTGAGACCTATCGTTCAGTAAAAGAACTCAAGTATTTTTCACAGAAGACAGATGAAATACATTCCACTTGGTAGCATCAGAGACCTGTCCATTCATTTAGACATTTAATAGGACAGAAAATGAGGCTTGTGAAATTTTTTATTCCAGGGGCAGAAGAAAACCACTATAATTGCCTACTCTGGAAAATTAATTACACTTTAAGGGAGAGAAATTTAATTATTTTGGGGTCTTCTGTGACTATCTCTATATTAAAATATAAAACATTATGTACTACAAATATAAAATTCCACAAGAGACCAGTGTAGTAAATGCAGAACTTAGATTTGTTGAAGTTAATTAAATCTAAGAAATCTAAAAATGCCCATGGAAAAGAGCCTGAGGTCTGACATCTTTCTCAGAAAATATGCAAAAATAGTTTTTGTTGCCTTGCTGGATGCATTTTCAAAATCCATTTATTTGTTATAACATATAATGAAGAATGCATATCTTTCAAACTCCATGAGAGAAAAGGAGCAAGCCAATCATTTTTACTTACATCTTGGATTGCACAACACCTAGAAATCAAGTCACGTTCCAAAATATTTTGGTGTAAATGCTACATGAAGATAGAAGAAAGATAGCCTGACTCAAGAGTGACCTAACAATAAAACAAAAGAATGTAGAGTAGAAGATTCCAGACAGTTGATGGAAAGTAAGCAAATAAGAGATGATAGCAGAGATTTCTCCGTATCAGTCATAATCTGTCACATCTGAGAATAAATATCCCAAAGTTGTGGGCTTCCTGCACACAAATCTGCCTTCAAATCAGACATCAGAGTGTTGTTATGGTGCTAATCTGCTAAAGGTTTTATTGTCATTAACAGGTCAAGATTATGTCATTCTTATTTATAGTGATACACTTATAAAGAAGTCTTACTGAGTTTATTTTCATACCTAACAAGAGCAAGAGAGAAAAGTCCACCTGAAATGAAAAGAATAGTTTGTTTTCAGTGACAGTGTCTACGCAATAAAATCTGGTTCAGTGTTAACAGGTCTGAAAATTTACAGAGCTAGGAAGCTGTTTGAAAGATCCTTAAGGAGCACTTGATATTAAGAAAAGACCCTTGTTCAGTGAGGATCAGTCCTATTCAATGCTTCTGTTCAACACAGAAGTGTGAAATAAAGGACAGTTAATCAGGGCATGATGACACTGAGAAAGGGTGCAAGAGAAGAAAATGGTAATGGACTGTATTTTAGCAAATCTTGCTTGGGAGAAGAGTAAAGAGGTGGAAGTTGCATTTGTAGGACTACGAAAAAAAAGTGAAATGAAAGATAAAAAACAGGTCTGCTGAAAATAGGAGATACTCAGAAGAACAGATACATAACAGCTACCTATTAGATGAAAATCAGCAATAAGAATTTGTATAAGCTACACACTACAGATGATACTTCAGAAATTGTCAAGATCAACTGGCATGTTAATTAGGAAATGAATGAATAAAACAATTAATTATGTACTTATTGAAATAGAAGTCAACAAATTATCAATTGTTAGGACAAAACAAATCAATTAAGCAAGGAGAAATGTGAGGAGTTTTGAAATCACCAAACCCTTCTCAGGGTTCCACATGTCATGGTGCTTGGGACTGAAGCAGTAAGAAGACTTGAACTGTATTTTCACAGCCAAGTGGCTTAATTTCCCTGAAGTTTGCATCTTATGGCTTCTGGTCACTAGGGCACCAAAGTATTATTTGTGGAGTTTTGAGTCAGAAGAGGAATTCGAGAGTAATGGTCAATGGTAGATAGAGCGGTTGATAATGTCTCCTTTCTAAATAATATTAATGAGACATAATCAGCCACTCATTATTGCATAATATTAATGAATGACTGTGGGCTAAAAAATTTACTAAAAAATCCTCTTTATTCAGGCAGCTACATATTAATAGTATGGAGAACAAGATCAGGGTAGAAATGGAGCAGTGTGCCCTTCATCCAAAAGATCAAGTACATCCTTGTTTGAATTAGCGAGAGAACAACCATCTGTTCAAGGCAAGTGATTATTCCCCACCTCTCAGCACCGTGGCACCACATCTGGAGGGTTGTATCCAGCTTGGGGCACCACACTACAGGAAAGACTTTGACATTGCAGGGGAGTTCAGTAAGGAGGGTTAGATGACAGAAGCATGTGGCATACGGTGAGAGGTTGAAAGATTTAGGCCTCTTTAGCCATGAGAGGAGGAGAGGCAGAAGAGCCCATGCCTGCAGCTGCCTCACTAGAGTGTGTAGTAAAGATGGAGTCAGACTCTTTAAGATATTCACAACAAAGTGAGAGGCAACAGAATCCTCTTTCAAGAGGGCTTTAGGAAAACAAATCTCACTATCAGGGCAGTCCAAAATATGAATAGGTCAAACTTGGAGATAATCAAAGCTCAACCAGACAAGGCCATGAACAAGATGCAAACAATTTAGAACTGACCTGAGTGGAAATTTGGACAGGAAGACATCGGGAGGCCACTTCTAATCTAAATTAGGTCAACATGATGTTTCTCTACAAGTGAAAGCTGGTTTTGCAGCTTTCAACCTGAGGTATTAACAAAACTAACCAGAATATTTTAAACACTAATGCTAAACTTTTGCAAACACATGGAATGTAGAATTGAGAGAACAAAAATTGTGGCAACTTTCTTTTAAGAATCATGTAATGGGATAGGATGAGAACCTGAGAAATTCCAGATAATATGTGGGAAGGTATTGGAAAACATGTAAATGCAATGAATCTGAAAATAGGTTGAAGAAAAATTAGTTATATGAAACAGACAACCTGGAGTTCTCAAAACTATTCTGTGAATAAGTCTAGATCTTTTTCCTTGGACCAAAATAACTGCACAGTAGATAAGGGGAAAAGATGTAGATATAATAAATTTAGAACTTTTATGACTGCTGTGCAATAATCACATCAGAAAACTAAGAAACTTGTACTAGATGTAGTAGGTGTACATCTGAAAACTACAGTCAAAGAATGCTTTTAAATTATTCATCATCAAATTTTGAGTTCACCAGCATGGCATAGAGGTCTTTGTCCCATTAGTATCTTCATTAATGACTTGCATCATGAAAGAGTAAGAGGAATGTAAAATCTGCAGGGGTAGAGTGCAAGGAATCCAGAGAATACAATGAAAATTATCTTAATAAGCTGAAGAGATGGTTTGAACTCAGATAGATGAAATTCAATAAAGGCAAATGTAAGTACAACTACACTGATATGTCAGTCACAAATGGAGAGAGCACAAAAAAGCACCAAAAAAAAAGTGAAATAAATGGTTAGGCACCAGTATAGGATGTTCAGGGGATTATATTGGATCACAAACTAAATGTAGTAGCATAATGCATTTTCTAAAAGGATAGCTTTCACTCTGAAAAGACTTTTCCTAGTTTATTTAGCATTGTTGAGGCTTTGGCTGAAGTAACAAAGTTTATAGAACAAGTATTACAAATGATAATAGCAAGCTGGAAAGAATCCACAGGAAATAAGAAAGAATGTTAAAATATTAGAAAATGTGATCTGCCTGCAAAGAAAGATTAAAGCTTCTGGTTTCCTTTAGTCTTTGAAAAGAGACAGTTGAGTGTAGATATGAGAAGCAGTAGACCTTGTAAAATGCCAGTGGAAAGAGAATGATAATAATTTTTTTTTTGTACTGACAAAGCTGAGAAAACAATGAGTTGTTAATCTAATCTGCAGAAAATGTAGGTTGGATATTAAGCAAAGATGTCAAAATGCTGCACTGCTGAAATTCAGAGACAGACTTTGTAGGAATGTTATGAATTTTTCTTCCCTTGTGGATTTAAAAATTAATTAGATCTCTCAGCATTTAACTATGAAAACTTGATCCTTCCTCCATATTGAGGATAAAGTAGACCAACAGTCCACATCTGCAGGGCAGCACATACTAAACAGTGATAGGTCGTGTTTGTACAGAGCCCACCAAGTAAACACAGGAGTTTTGTTTGGTTGACTGTAAAGAAAAAAATTCTTCATCCTGCCAAGGTTCCTTTAGTGTCCTATTTTTCTCAATTTATAAATTCTTTGCATGACTAGAGTTATAAATAGATGGCCTTACTTTTATTTTAAATATTCCAATTAATTTAAAGTTCAATTTGGTGGGGTAAAACTCAGGGAAGCACAGAAATAATTTTGAAATGAATTACAAAGATTACATGGTTAAGAAATTAATCAAGAATATTTTTAATAGAGAAAAATTAGACCAGTAGGTAAATTGATTCAAAATTAGCCCAGCAATTACTCTGATCAGTAGACAAGCCATTGAAGAATGGATTAATTAGCCTAGCATAAAATTAATTAAATTATGAAATTAGTTAGATAGCAATAATTTCTGAATTAATTAAGTATTTAGTTCTGTGACTTGTATAGCAGAGAGCAAGTGTAAGAGGCTGCAAACACAATATATAGTTACCAGGATAGAAAATTAAGATATCAAGTTATGAAAGGAAGAGATTTATTTCTAGCAACACTAGTCATAGAAGCTAGAGTTATGGAAATTTAAGAACTGATTTTTTATTGTGCTGTCAAATTAAAAAAACAATCAAACATAAACCCTCCAATATCTTGGGAAGCTAAAATACTTTGCCATTATTAAAGCTTCTGTTATTACACCACATAAAAATATTAAGTCAGAATTTTGAAAGCTAGGGTATTTTGAGTTTAAAAAGTGTTGTTTTCCTCACTGAAAGAAATACTTATGAAAAGAGAGGAAAGCCAAGAGGAAATAATGGCTGTGCAGTGGTTAGAGCACTCTCTAGTGGTATCAAATCTTCTCTGTTCTTCAGGATTTGTTGCAGGTTTTTTAGGGGGGGGGGGATTTGTTTGGGTTGGGTTGGGGGTTTTGATTTTGTTTGGGTTTTTTTTTTGGTTGGTTTTTTGGTTTGTTTTTTTTTTTTTTTTACCAAAGACAATATATAGGAACTGAAGGCTCCAAATCCCACAATAACACTCTACCTTCAGAATACAAAATATTTATGCAAGGCCTCTGACGGTCAGACCTTCTGAAGCTATTCTAGTTTATGTCAATTATACAAATGATTCTTGTGGTCAGAGGAATAACATAAAAACATTCTTACAGACTGATGCTTAGAGCACTTTCTATTAATTGAGAACACCTGGTCCCAATGCCTCATTGAAAGTATTCTGCTTTTTCAGTGTATGGAAGGTGTTTCACCAATTTGGCAGTTCTTCCTCTTTTGGGATATCATTTGCAGTGGATAACTATTGAGATAGTCTGTAGATTTCTTCAGGGAACCATCCAGATGCAGAGCAGGTACTTAGCTCTGCATGCAGCTTCTAGTTACTTCTCTTGCCTGCATAGATTTGTCTTCTCTGAACTAAGTAAAGAAATCACTGAGCTGAGGTACCTTTCACTTGCTCAGACCCCTGTCACCGCTGTATCCCAGTCATCTGGTACAGGCTGCAGAGCAACCTGGGAGAATGGTACAGCTTCCAGAGCCAGGAGTCATGTAAGCCGACTGAGGAAGAAAACTAAGACAAGCAAGAAAACTAAGAGAGCCTAGAAACACCACAGCTATTGGAATGCCAAAAAAGTCCACATTCAGTCTGGAACTAGGTGATGAAATTGGATAGCTGTGTTCAGTTCAGAGAGCCGGCTTTCAACTTTTACAGACCTTTGTATTCAGTGGGCAGGAACTCAAACAGTAAGGAGACTAAGCATGTTGCAGACTATCTACTGTCACAAGTAATAGCTCCTGGTATGCTTAAGCAGCCTAAAAGATTCAATACTATATGGAAAATATTCTGCTCTTCTGTAGGGATACTTCTTCAGATGTATGACAAAGTTGTAGATTTATGCTCTCCACATCTCCACATAACAGAACAGTATGAAGAAAAGACACTCAGATGTCACCATGGTGGGTACAGAGCAGTATCTGTTTAGACTCAGGTTATATCTGTTCTCCTTTTCTGTTCGGTTGTGAATTTTCACCGTTCAAAAAATTTCAACAGACCAGTCAGGGATGGAACTGACAATTCTCATGATATTTTCTACTAGCTGTTGGCAATGATATGCTAAACTTCAGTTAGCAAACACACTCCGTGTTAATCTGAATTGCTGCTTCTGCCTTAGAAGCTGAAAATTTGTGCTCTTGCAGTTCCAGAGAGAAAGTTATTTTTTTCAGCTTCTTTTTGCTGTGCTTCAGTATTGTCTGAAAGTTGACAAAATATTTCCAATATTCTGCAGTAGTTACTTGTTGCAGCCACTTTCTTATTCCTACCTCAGACACCCTGTTGCTATTGAGATTTTTTTTTTTCATTTTTACCCTCACTTTTCTCAGCATGTTTTACATAATTATTCCAATTTTTCTTTGATTATGGAATTTGATTATACAGACATTGCACACATTTAACAGCTGTAAACATTAATTCATATTATTCTATGATTACTTGGTAGACAAATACATTGGTATCCAGATCATCTTGCATGAATTATTCATGTCAGCCTCTAATATGCTTTATTTAGGAACACATATGTAAATTAAAGCAGAGGAAAACCGTGTAAGTGGAGAAGAAGCTACTGTTCCATTTATTTAAAATTCTCACTATTTTTTTCAGGTCTTTTTGCATGGTATGTTTGCCTTGCAACCCCTGCACCTCAGTTTTTGTCCCTTGATTCACACAGCAATCCAGGGTCACAGAAAGCACGGCACCTTGGTGCCTCAGACCTCCTTAGATTTAAAGCTGTTTTATATTTGGTTTAAGTATTTGCTTTAATTTGAGGATTGTTTTCCTCTCCTGGAAGAAAGCTATAATAAACTGGAGAAATTTACTATAGCCTATCCAGTCAGGATTACAAGGAACTGATCTATTAAAATGATATATAATGAAATACGATGTTATCAACAACATTCTGTAACTCAAATGCAATTCATATTAATACTCTTGACATTTGTAAACTCAGCTTAAGCATATATCTTTTGGATTTTTGTTTTATTAGGTCAACACTATTAATTTTATTTCTGTGGTAAAATCTGATACATATATGGTTTTAAAAGAGCATAGAACTGATGAAAAACTTTACACATTTAGATATCCAATGGTATACCTGTGTTGTTCATTGCTTTGTTTTTCTTCATGTAGTGTTACATAACACGCAAAAATTATGAATTTTAGACATATGTACATTTCAGGGTTATTACCTTTTTATCTATGTTCAATTACTCCAGTTCTTCAAGTGTGTATAATACTGAACATAAACACTTGAATCATTTAGCTGCCTGAAAAATCAGGGAACTGTGTTAACAATAAAAGTTTCTCTCCCATCTCCATCCTTTTCTGTGTGTGTCCATGCATTGTTTAAATACTCATACTGGTTTGTAGTATCATCAAATAGAGCACAGAAATACTTAGTTGCAGAATTCCTACAGGCTCCAAAAGCCACTGAAAATAATTGAAATACTCCTATTCATTTCAGTGACCATTAGGTTATGCTCACAATAATTATTACAATACTCATCTTCTGTAGAATTAAGCTACAAAGCAACAACAACCAGAGTTGTTCCTCATAATATGTATGGATAATTTCAATGTAATATATGCCATGTTTATAATTATTAAGTAGAATTATACTTGTAAAAATTGCTATTGCAGGCATGCCATAAGAATATTTTTTGCATGTTTAAATATTAAAGTTTATATATGATTTATACTCATTGATAAAATTGCTACATTGTGTTGTTAGCATATTTCTTATGTTTCAGCCTCAGCTAATTCTTTCAAATTTCATTAGAAAGAGAAAAATCTACCAATTCTTATGTGGATATCAAGGTATATTCCTTCATCAGTCCTACCTCTCACAAAAATACAAGTAATAGTAAAAATTCTGATACTTATGACTTTGCCTCATCAGTGACAATTCAGATGGGAATTTGGAAAAACGTGACTCCAAGGTAGTACCACACCATTAGCCTGCATTTCATGGACAGCCACATGAAAGCTGGTAAGCACTGCTTTCTCAGACTTACCAAAAAACCCACTTCTAGATTAAAAAACTTCAGCCCAGATGGCTGAACACTTCTCGTTTGTCAGATAAAACATGAGTATCAGGTACACACAAAGTAAAAAAAGATCAACCTCAGATGAATGGAAAACATCTGTGTCAGATCTGTCTTCAATGTCAGGAAACGGTGTCTGTCAACTTGCATGAAGCCTGAAACTGGAGTAACACAAATCCTTACATTAAAAGAGCTTTTTCTATATCCTCCCCAACAGTTTGCTGACTTTCCCATAATATTGCCCAATAGCAGATAAGTAGAGTTTGTAAGTAAAACACAACCTCTGAAGTTTGTATTTCCAAGCATCTTTTAACAAATAACAATTGAAATGTTCCTCATCTGTCTTGGTAGGTAAATAATAATACTATAAAGTTATTGAGAAATAGGGATAGTATGTCTGTCACAAATAAGAATTCATCTACTCCTGTGATTAATATTTGATATGAGCAATTTCAGACTACTGATTAGCTCTATTAATAATTAATGCAATGTTATTGTGGATGATTAAGGCTATTTCTTTTAATGGGATTCTCAGATCACTTTTAACATCCCAGTATTAATTCTTTATGATATCTATCCATGCATGTGTTCCAGCAAGCCTTCTATGGAAAGCTTCGTAATTACAATTCAACCAACCCTGCAATATAAACAAACAGAAGTTATATTCCAATTGCTGTATAAGAAACAGTTGCACAAGAATGCTTTAGGCAGCTGAATGTTGGTTTTCTTTCTTTTTCTTTTATTTTTCACTTTTTCAGGCAGCATTAACTTTATTTCATGAACTTTCTATTGCCTACTTTACTTCCATTTAAAAGTAGTAAAATTTTGGTTAAAAGTAGTAAGCATCAAAGAAAAAAATTAAATTCAACACATTTAAATATGTGAAAATTACTTATTTCTTAAATATGTAAAAATGACAACTTCTTTCTTGCAGATACTATAATTGTCATTGCAGATCATCTCTGTTAATAGGTGGTGATGTAGTTTTTTACAGTCAAGGAAGACAGAATGTAAATTCTGCCTGGTTCATGACACAGTTGATAGTTACGACATTCTATTAAGTCATCAGATTTCTGTATATGGGCATTACAGCTTCATTCATTAAAATTTATTAGGCTATTGAGGTGGGCTGACACTGGCTGGCAGTTAAGGCCAAGCTGCTTATTCACTCTCTGCAGTAGGATAGGAGAGAGAATAGAAGGGCAAAACAAGACAGCTCGTGGATTGAAACAAAAATAGCTTAACAGGTGAAGGGAAGAAAAGCAAAGCTAAGGAATTCATTGACTACTTCCCATCATCAGGCCAGATGCTTGGTCAGCTCCAAAATAGCAGGGCCTCACCATCCATAACTTTACTTGGGAAATCAAAACCTTAACCCCTGAAGGTCCCTGCTTCATTCTTCTTTCCCTGAACTTTCGTTGCTGAGTACAGTATTGTGATATGGAATATCTCTTTGATCAGTAGGGGTCAGCTGTCCTGGTTGTGTCCCCTCCCATCCTCTTGCCCACCCCAGTGCACTCACTGTGGGGACAGGGAGGAAACAGAGAAAGCTTTGACACTGTACAAGCAGTGCTCAGCAACAGTCCCAGCATTTGTGTACTACTAATCCTGTTTTACTCACAAATATAAAACATCGTCAGGGAGGCTGCTATGAAGCCCGTTAACTTCATCCCAACCAGACATGGTATACTTATGTTTGAAAACTGAAACACGAACCTCATATGTGTATGCTCAAAAGTCCAAAAATATTACTGTATAATTTCTCATCTGCACCATAGCCATTCTTTTTGTTCTGAGTTTATGCAAAAACTACTCAACCGTGAGTGTGGCTCCAATCTGCTGTGGTAGTGCAAATATATGACATTGAATTTTACCTAAATCTCAGTATATTTGTATTGCTAAAGACAGAAATAAAATTGTTTCTTCATAGGAAACAAATGATGCTCTGAACAGCTCTTTGCACCTCCCTTTTGAACATGCTCTTTGCACCTCCCTTTTGAAAACCTCAGAGGTTCACACAGACTCTAAATGACCATACAGAAGTAGCCGAAACTAAAAATTCAGTATCAGGAAAAGAACTAGAGAAATGAATGAACAGCTATTTCAACCCAGACGAAGCAAAAGGCTTGTAGGGAAAGGGAAGAAATAAATGAAGCAGGAAATATAAAGTACTGTTTTACTTATTCATACTCTTGGCTATTACTTGATGGTTTCTTACTTCAGATTCTTAGTGTTAAAGGTAAGAGAAAACCTGACGTCCTAATTGAAGATAGGTAACTGGTGATTAAAAGGAATTAAATTGCTAAAAAACTAATTTAACCTGAAGGTCCTAAAACTCACATTATTTATCAGTGAAAAATGTAGAAAGAAATGTAGTGGATTTATCAGTGAATCTAATAACAGACTCAGCTTTCTGACGGTTACCATCTTCCCAAAATCTTAAGCCTCTTCTTACTTATTTTGCTCCTCCCATTTTAGAATATAAGAGTTTTAAAAATTCATTTTTCAATGTCCAAATTAAATGTAGAATATATGATTAAAAGTCTAAGACACATACATTTTCAAATTACTCAAACACACTTTGAAGTCGTTTTACAGTTTTAACAAAAAAAAAAAAAAAGAGAGCATCAAAAGGACCTGAGTACTTACCAGTGGAATCTCTAAGCTGTTGTATGAAGTTCCACTATAAAGTTCAATGGTTCTCAAGAAACATTAAAAATAAATCAACAGATGAATAACATTACCTGTTACACCGATGTCCTGTTTCTTTGCAACAACTCAAAATAATTCACAATTCTTTTTAAAGGGATGGGTTAAATATCTAACCCAAAATATTATGGTAAGCGTTGATTATGGTAATCCTGAGTAAGTATGTCTTGGTTTTTTACTAAATTAGAGACTTATTTTCATTACTGAATTTGATATTTGTCAATAACCTAACTCTAATGCATGTGGTTCCCAGAGATAAAAGGACACAACACACTCTATAAATATGTTGCAAATAATCAGGATAAATGTGCATAATATGTTTTCTTCAAGCTAAACGGGTTATTTCCATAGTACATCACATATATTTGTCTCCCTTGAAAGCATAAGAAAACAAAACCTAACAGGAAAGGAGACCAACAAACCAAGCAAGATATGGGCAGGGGATTTACAGGACACAATTAGATATATGTATTCATAACAAAAGGTTAATGCACATTATAAAAAGAAGTTGCAAAAATTACAAAGTGCCTAAGGCAGCTGTAATTATTTACTGAACATTTAGATGGGGTTTTACATGTCTATTTAATCTATTCTGAAGTGTGCAGATATTTTAGTAGCTTTTCCTTCGTTTGAGCAATTGGCAGTCTTAAAAGCTCAGAATTTCTTTTTACATCGTAGGTGTAAAGGATCCCTTTTTATATTTTCCTCAATAATTGAAAAAGCTTCTCATATTAATTGCACATTACTATTTTCTATGCTAGGCTTCATTCAGAAATTTTTAATTTCAGTTCTGAGACAAGGGACTAAGAAATAATTGGGGTGGGGAAAGAAAAGAATGGGAAAAAATGAAGGGAACATACAGATTTGTGTGTATTTCTAATAACATCTGTTCTAGCACTCACAGATCTCATGTACATTAGTTCAAATTGACACAGATATCAGCACTTAGTGAATTAAGACGGGATCAAAGACTGTGATGAGGAAATGGCAATCAATGGTCAAATAGAGAATGTGCCTAACAGACTTGGAATTAAGTCACATCTTACTTATTTTGTATTGATGGTCTGGAAAAGAATAAAAAGCATGTTAGTATTAGTTCTAAATGCCTTTAAATAGAAAAAAATCATTTCCTAGTGGAAGCATTATTACTGCAAACAGTGAAATTTGACAAAATAGCAAAATCAAAACTAGAATACTGGTTGGAAAATAACCTGAATCGATGATACCAATTTCAGGTCCAGCAAGAAGCCATATAGAAAGATTCTTACATGCTTAAAGAACTCTGTGATCAAATAGAATCTGCAGGAGGTACAGGAGCACAGACAGCTGAGATGTGGACTCTTCAAGAATATTATATCTTGACAGATCACTAAGTATAATCATTTAGCATGTAGATGATAACTTCACCAAATACTTTGGAAGGATATCAAAGACCAGTACAAGGGCCCCTTATTTGATTGATTGATTGATTAATTGATTGATTGACTGATTGATTAATTAACCACTAGGCAAACATTCTTTGGAGCCTTGCTTCAGGGCTGGTGGCCATCTGAATGCACAGATAGCAGATGTCCCACATATTGGTGTCAGTACTGTCCTTAAAAACATCCTGAGTAAATCACATCAATTAGTTCAAATACTTGCAGGGACAAAACTATGAAGGTTCTTCCATGCAGACAACTCTTCAAATTGCTACCCAAAATCCAACAGATCAGCAGACAGCTCTAGAGAGAATACATCTGAGAAGAAAAGAGGTTTTTCCATATATGAGACTTGTTTAAAGGTCAGAGACTAAGTTAGACAAATACAAACCAGCTCAGATCTAGGTTCTATTTTTTTTTTTGAAAGAAGAATATACACCTTTGAAAAGAGAACAATAATAATACAAATTCAGTAAAGGCATTTCAAGAAAAAAATGGAAAAAAATCACTTCATTTTAGGAAGTGGTAAAAAGTCTATTAATTTAAAGGAAGAAGGATGACAGATAATATTAAAATTAAAAACTATTTCCTATTTTTCTTTTATAGACTGTCTTTAGAAGATGAATTTTCCAGATATGTTAATGACTATAAAGGCTAATTCCATGTGTTCTCCAAAACACAGGTCCTTTGAAATTCACATGCTACAAATTGCTAAGCTATATTTCTTAAATATGATACTGATTAAAATACTGTAGTAATACAAGCATTCCATCAAGTTCTTTCAGCCTGCTTGTGCAAACTGAAAATAATCACAATTACACAGGTAGAAAAAGATTATGGGTTTTTTTGACAACTACATTTTGATTACTAAACTCTGTTTCATCCTCCATACAGCTCCAAGACTGTGTAAAGCTGCTTTTGATGACCTTCATATAAAGGACTTTTTTTTGCTCCTCTGTTTATTAGTCTGTGGTTTCAAATAAAAATATTTCTAATATATGCATATAGAGATCATCATGATTTAGAACATTGGTTTTTTGCATTAGTAAATGCTTTGTTACATCTAATTTATTTAAATATCTTTCTTGGGAACATAATAGTAATAAAGATTTTCTAGTCCTTGTACAATGGTTACTTGGCAGATTTAAAGGCCATGAGCCGTACTGAGTGTTTTTAAAACTTTGCCTTCCTTTGAAAACGAAGGTGACGTATAGATACTATTTAACACGAAACTCAAATGAGTCTAGTCTCCTACAGAATACACAAATTAGGCATCATCAGTGAAAACTTCTTTATGTATTCCCACCAAAATGCTGCCTTGTCATCATCAAGGACCATATTTCAGAGGAGGAGAAGAAGCTTGCATCCTCACCATGGGTGATGCATCCTCAAGTTACATGATCATTAATAAAAGCAAGAGTGTTTTTAACTGGCATTGCTGCATGTTGAATCAAGTATTTGCTGTCCAAGTGAATCTTCTGAAACCCTGCAAATTAGAGAAGTTCAGGCGAGTAGCTGGTAGCCTGTAACAAGGTCTTTGCAGCTGTACAGCAGTGCAGTAGAGGTGCACTGCCTCCAAAACATATTGCAGCCATGTCAATAACTGAAAAAATCAAGGTGAGAAACAAGGTGTTCTGCCAAGCCAACTTACCCACATTTTGCCTTATGTAGTCTGCTTTTGATGATTGAATTAAATAAGTCATGCATGAGCAGACATCTTGCCCAACCATTAACCTCTAAAGACCTATCAGATACAAGTAAACCAAACTGAAACATTTTATCATTCTCCCCTCTTTACAGTATTTTTGTGGGGTGAGTTTTAAGAGATAAATAATAATTCGTGTTTTTATCAGGTCCCAGAAAAGCTCTTCTCCTGGGGGGCAGAAAAAAAAATTAAATAAGAGTTTCCAAATAATAGCAATGGACTTTTTTGATCAATCTCCTTTTAGGAGGGAGAGAGGAGATGGGTGCTTGTTTTCAGCAATCATTACATATTAAGACATAAGACTCATCTTAAGAGAGCTGTTTATTATAGGATAACATTTTACTGTTTTCTACTCAGTTTACAACTATGTCATATGATGCTCTGCCAAGAGACACATTATATGTATTCCTTTGGGGCAATAACTCTATATCATAAGTGAATTGTGTCCTCTCTGTAAAAAAAAAAAAAAAAAGTCTGATTTTGAAGCTAGATACAGTCAGTGATTAAACATGCATTTTCTTGAAAATTACCTTTGTAATGATGCTGTACATGGATTGAATAGTCTTGTATTATGCTGTAGGGTAATTATTTAAATTTAATTATTTTCAATTTCTGTTAAATTAAGAATAAATAATATTTTGTGATTAATACAGTTTTTGGTCTAGATTTTTATTCCCTCATTGTAGTTGAGTTTTCTAAAATTAATGAAGATCATTGATTGTACATTCAATAAGTATTGAACCTAGTCTTTCATTTTAATTTCAACATTCTTTATCATGTACCTTGTTAAAATACAGCTTTTTCAGTGGCTTCATTTAAGTTACCTAAGCTTATTTCTGACAGCTATTGTTCATGTTAGTGCATAAATTTTAAATCTTATCATTAAAATACAGCCTCTACATTGCTGCTGTGCAACAAAATATACAGCTACTGAAGAAGCAATAAACTTCTATGTCCTGCTCTCACTATCCCACAAACACCCAAACTGTTTTATATTCCACAGAGATGCATTTTAGAATGCCTCCAAACTGGATAGTGGCTCAATCTAAAATAGTAAAGATGGAGAAGTTTGGTATGGTAGCATTATTTAAACGTGTTTTCCTATCAATATTATTTCTAGTCAGTTAAGTTAACCTAGGAAAGACTTTTTTAGATGTCTCCAAAATAAATGTTGGTCATCTTGTTTTAATTTTATCCAAATTTTATCATTTCAGTAGTCAGGAAATTGAAACAGAATCAACAGAAATCATATCTCTTTTCATTTAATATCATACGTTGAACACTGAATCAATTATATTTTAGTTGTTGATAGAGGCATTTAATCCTATTTTATTAGGTAATTAATTCCACTATGCTTAGATGAGGCTCCAGTAAGAATAAATGAAAAAAAAGAAAACAGAATTTAGTCAAGAGTCCAGGACATGTATATGAAGCTGGAAACAAATAAAACTTAGACTTGCTACTTTGTATAAAATCTACTATGTATGAAAACAAATATCACAGTACAAAATAAAACCAAATCATTTACAGGAATAATTAAGAAGTATTGTCTTTTTCCATTCTATATATTATAAGCCTGTTCTGCAAACAGGAGATGGAAAGCAATTTTATTTTCAAAACTGAAATATTATACATATTAACCTTTGAAGAAAGGTAAACCATTGGGAATGTGATAATAGGGAAAAAACAAATAAACCACTATATCTCAAATGGATAACTACCTAGTTGTCCTGCATTTAGTATGCTGTTCTGGTTTTTATTTCCATGGCTCACATGATTCACTATGTATTCTTAATGAATATGTTTTATCTTGTCTTTAGTCTCCCAAACTCTGAAACTACTTCAGTGTGAAATCAGCATTCATCAATATTGATCTCTTTGAACTAAAAACTGTCTTTCCGCTTAGCCAGAAATTAAAAAACTAATAATTCACTTGCCAATTCGTCCCCCAAGGTATCGCTGAATAACACACTCCAACTTCTTTTAACAGCATCAGAAATGGTCAGTGATAGCAGTCACTGCCTTCTCTACTTTGGGCAATCGTCTCACCAGCCACATGGAAATGTCCACAATCAAAGATACAGAAATTATTAAAAATTGTTTTTCTTCACTTAGTGATTCTTTTATGTTACTCTTAAATAATTTCAGCAATTTCTATTTCTCAGATCATCATTATGGCTGGGCTTCGCGAACGAAGACTTGGGAAATTTCTCAGATAATAAAAGTATAATATGTCATTCCAACATCAATCAACAGAGGCAAAGTTTTATCAGAAAATGTGCATTTTTAGTGTGTGATACCAAGCAGCATTCCTTAAAGTATCACAGAAGATGAGATTTCCAGAAGACCTCTGTGTGCATGGGCCACTGTGCCCAGTGGAGTTCCAGTACTTAAGTATCACTTAGAGCCAAGCAGATCCCTTTTATTCAACTGCAGATACCCAGCTGACTCTGCTGAGCTGCAGAGACTAAAAGGTGTGATCCTCCACCCTTGGGACACGTTAGTGTTAGCTTTGCAGATCCCCTTACGGCTGACACTAGAGAGGTGAATACCCTGGAAGGTATTGAGAGTTTGCCCTGAAGACAATCAAGTTCACGTTTTCTCAAAGTGGGGGTAAATTTTAAGAAATGCCCCCTCCTTGCCTTTCCAAGCTTTTCATTTAACCCCATTCTTGTTATCCACTCAAACCTCTAAGACCATATTGCTTCAAGAGCAAGAGCACAAAGAGTTTACTTATAGGGAGGACAAGCTTCTTGCATGACTCTTCAAAGGGCAGCAGTCAGACTGGACTGGAAAGAAAAACCGCAGCTCTGTGTGTAGATGTATATCTGAATTAAATATATTTCACATTAAAATCAAAGCAGTTTTAAACTTCCTCTTAGCTCTAATAAGATGCAAGCGCACAGATTTGATTGGTTTTCTTGATGACTAGAGGAAAAATAATTAATTTACAGTTCATTTGCTAAGCTGTCTCATAGCTCTGTGATTCCCACTGGTAGCCTCAGGTACACTTCCCAAAGCCTCCAGCCACCTTTCCCTTCCCAGAGCCATTGTCATTAGTAACTATATTTACTCCTCTAATGACTGCAGATGGGCAGCCAAGCAGGGAGCAGATGTATCAGCATGCACAGAGAAAGCATGTGAAATCACTCACAGGGTTGATTAGAGCATCTTAGACAAGCAACTCCACAGTCAAAAAAGAAGTAAAATAAAAAATATTGCAAATTACTTTTTCTGGCTTTCGAAGGCCAAAATAACTACCAAGACGTTTTATGTTTTCCCCCTGCTTTCTTCAGGGTGTTTTAAGTGATGAGATGAGAAATAGTGTGATAAGATCCAGTATAGTGTCTTCACATTCAAACTTGACCTCAGATGCCTGGTAGCCCTAATCCAGGAGCTTCAAATTGCACCCAGCAGTAAATACTTACAGCTAAGGTAATGGTTCTGTAGAAGTCAAAACTTAAATCTGAGGTTTGTAGAAGCTGCTGGATCAAATATTCAAATATGAAAAAGGAGGGGAAAAAAACAATTTACAGCATATTCTCTGAAGAAAGACAAAGCAAGGCTGGTGGATCTCTGGACAGGAACACAAGTGGTTTATTTTAAGTAATAACTAAATTAATACACGAGACAAGGAAAAAGGATGGCCTATTGCTAAGACCGAGAAAAGGAGAGTTTGAAAAACATGGCAGGACAAAATGCAAAAAGGAAATTAAACAGGCTAAAAAAATGGAAGAACACATTGAAAAGGATACTCAAAGTAAGAAGTTCTGTAAATATATCAAAGACAAAAAGTTTATTAAGGAAAATGCCTGCTTACAAATTTTTTAAAGGTTAGCTCAGGTGTGACAAAGCTTTAGCACAGAAGTTCAAGGATTTCTTCATGCAGGTTTTTAACTCCTTTGTTGGACAGATTCCTCCAAGTAATGAATTCGTTTATAGATATGTAAAAGGGACTAGACAACTCCAAGAAAATACTCAGAAATTATAAAACAATGCAAAATATCATAAATCCTCTTAGTGAAATGTTATTTACTCAAGACCTAAGTGACTGAAATATGAAATTGCAAATCTGCTGGCCATTCCAAATTATCACTGCCCTGGATTACTAGGAGGTTCCACATAATTCTCATTTAGACAGAAGGTGGAGAGGAGATGCTGGGAACTACAGCACAGTGCTCTCTATTCCGTCCCTGATAAGACAGCAAAAAAACACAGGGAGCTATCAAGCAAGGTATGGGAGCAAGACAGAGGGTGCCATTTTTCCACTATGGAAAATCTGGCATTCCCACATTCTTAGCTGTTGTGTACAATTCTCATCCCTACACCTCAAAACAGTCACAATGTTGTTAGATAAGGGACAAAAAGAGCTAGGAGAGAATGAGAAGGGAGTGGGGTGATTCAGTTTAGAGAGGACAACAGTGGGGACATATGGGCAAGACTTTTTTTAAAAAAGCTGGAGCAAACACTAGTGTTATTTATCAAATCCCACAGTATGGGAACTGGGAACACTTGAGAAAATGAGAATTAGGTAATTTTAAGACAGATCAAACAGAGTACTTCTTTGCACTGCGGATGGATAACCTCTGTAACCTGCTGTCGTGAGTGACAAACAGCAGCAACCACTTCAAAAAGCTAAGGTGAATGTAAGGACCACCCATGAACACAGGATAGAAGGTCTGGATGAGACTAATATGCCAAGAGAAAATAAAGTTAAAATGTAATCACTTATTTTTTGCTTTAATTTTGATGAGTTAACTTTTGGGGAATGATTATTACTTCTCACTAGAAAGTAGTTCACAAGTTAATTACACTGTAATGTTAAAACCACCATCAGTTCAGCTCTGTGAAACATTCTTAAATTCCACAGTATTCCATTATCATGTGTTCTGTCTCTTGGACAAGTTAATCTTCTTTCATTCATAGTCTTTGAATAAAGAACATTTATTAAAAATATTCAATTGCGTGTTATGCCATGAGTATTCTTATTGTTGCTGCTAAGTTATTAAAAATTAAATAGTCCTCTGTTCTTTTCACATTAATTTTTCACTTTTGAATTATAAATTAATCCATTTTAGTTTTTAAAATTATCTTATTACGTTCAGAAACAGCAGAGCCATGGCCCCATCCTACTTCAGGAAAATAAAAGATGAAATTATATTAAAACACCACTTCTCAGTACCTGAAGGAATATTCCTAAAATTGCTCTTTCTTTTCTTCCTAAAATAAAAGTTCTGTATTAACCAGTCATAAATTAGAATTCTAGACTCTACCAAAATGCACAAATGAATAAAACCCAAACTCCGGTGTTTCTATTCTTATTTAAATCATAGATTATTATTCTAAAATGACTTGTCTGGTTGGTTTTCAGCTACATAACAGTGCAAAGTGGCCTTAAGCTCAATTTTACTATCTATTTAGACAATTAGATACCAACATCTCATTATTTTTCAGTTTGTCCCATACCCATTCTGAAAAAAAAAAAACAAACTTCCAATGTTGTCAACCAGCAAAATTAAATAGTTCTAGTGCATTATTAGCATTTCTGCACCTGGGACTGAACAGCATTTTTCTTCTTCAATAATAGCACTTTTATGACAGTGGGTATTGTATGTCTGTGACTGGGACATCTTTTTTTCTAAAATAACCACAGGCTCCATAAAGGCAGCATTTCAATTATTCAGTTTAAGCATATTTGGCAACAGTAATTGTCCCCCTGTACTTGGCTCAGGTGAGGCTGCACCTTGAATCCTGTGTTCAGTTTTGGGCCCCTCACAACAAGAAACACATTGAAGTGCTGGAGCATAGCCAGAGAAGGACAACGAAGCTGGGGAAGGGTCTGGACCAGAAGTCCTATGAGGAGCAGCTGAGGGATCTGGTGTTGTTAAACACAGAGAACAGGAGGCTCAGGGGTGACCTTATATCTTTTTACAACTACCTGAAAAGTTGTAGACAGGTGGGGATTGGTCTCTTCAAGCAACAGGACAAGAAGAAATGGCCTCAAGTTGTGCCAAGGGAAGGTTTACATTGAATATTAGTTAAACATTCTTCATGGAAAGGGGTTTCAGGCGCAGGAACGGGCTGCCCAGGAAAGTGGCTGAGACTCTCTCTCCCTGGAGGTATTCAAAAAATGTACAGATGTGACACTTAGGGACTGGACCTGGCACTGCTGTTGTAATGGTTGGACTCAGTGATCTCAGATGTCTTTTCCAACTTAAAAGATTCTATGATTCCATGATTCTTCTTTGTTGCAGTAGTCTTTGCTGCCACCATCCAAGCTTGCTCGGCCCCGGCAGATGAACCTTAGGATTAAAGGGTGGGGTCAGTTCAGCATACACTGTGTCTCACCTAAAAAATCCATTGCACAGGCTCGAAGGCCTCACACGCATTTGCAAAGCCCTGTATCACCAGCGCACTTGTAGCAAATGTGGGTAAAGACCTTTCCCTAATCTTCGTTCGCGAAGACTGGCCATGAAACCCTATTTTTTAAGGAAAAGCAAACAAATAAAATTATTAATTTATTCTTTAGATAAAAATATTTAAAACTATATTTAAAAAAGAAATACTTGTTTCTTAGAGGAGTGCAGATTTTCTTTTCTTTTTATGTCTGCATTTATTCAGTTTTGGTTCTGGTTATTCATTTTTCAATTCTGGAAAAAAGATAAACCAGGTTGGATGGAAACTGCAACAGCTCGTATATTACTTCCACTCAAAGGGCTAATTTTACTGAAAACAGACAGGGTCAATCCTTTTATAAGATTTTCAAGCAATGTGATTTGATTCAAAACATACAGATAAAGGGATCTAAAATGATCCATATAAATTAACTTAGGCCACATATTGAATTGGATATTTAAGTCACATAAGCGAATCAGTGTAGAACATTCCTATCTAAATTACTGTAGCTTCAGTGAAATCAGTCAAGTGAATACAAATAGTCCAGTTTGACAGGAGTGTCTGTACTCACTACAGCCAGCATATTTCAAAATTACAGTTATGCTTTCAGAGTGGACAGCAGCCACAAATGCACTCTCTTTTCCTACTGATATTGCTATAAAACATGAAGCAAAATAAAGCTTTAATTTCATTGGGGAAAAAAAAGCAGCCCAAAATGTACATTTGACTTTGCTTTCCAAAGAATTACTTTAATAAAATAAGTGCCTAAGTTTTTTAAAGAGTTTCCACAACATTTATTGAATGCAAACAGACATTCCATCCAGCTTGTAAAGCAGTTCCCAGATCTACAATCCTTTCCACTCTTCAGGCTTGTGGTAGAGTCTCAGAAGCTGGGATCAAATGCATTTCTCCTGGAGTCCTAGCTCTGAGGAATGTGATCAATAATAAAAGACAAGTTCTTGGGCTTCTGCCTAATCGTTAGGAAATGAGAAGGAGATTTAAAGACATAGACAGAGATACTTAAATAAAAAGTGTGAATTTGGTTGACAAGAAAGCTGATTGCTCAGCAACTACAGCTGAGCTGATGACTGAGAGGGACCTCATCAACGCCTATAAGTATCTGAAGGGAGGGTGTCAAGAAGATGGAACCAGGGTCTTCTTGGTGGTGCCAAACAATAGAAGAAGAGGCAATGAGCAGAAACTGATGCACAGGAAGTTCCACCTGCACATGAGGAAGAACTTCTTTACTGTGTGAGTGACCGTGCACCAGAAGAGATTGTCCAGAGAGATTGTGGAGTCTCCCTACCTGGAGATATTCAAGAACCATCTGAACACAATCCTGTGCTCCTGGATGACCCTGCCTGAGCAGGGAGGTTGGACCAGATGACCCACTGTGGTCTTTTCCAAGCTGACCATTCTGTGATTCTGTTAATTTCACAAAAGACAGAGAAAGAGGGAAGGAATAAAAAGATGTAACACAGATGATGACCTCGGTGATGGGCCTGATGCAACCTTTGGGATGCAAGAAACAATAGAAATGATGGGGAGAAAAAAACCCAACTACTTGGTTTAGGCTTGCCTAGGGATAAAATGTCAACATAGGGTGGTCTTTAGAAAGTCTGTACTATCAAATATCTGACTAATTAGCAGGTTTGGGAAGGTATGGGAGATGATGTAAAAATGTGTCTTGTAGTTTTACTGTATTATACAGAGCTTGTTTATTTCACTTGCCTTAATCCAGGGGCAAGGCAAAATATAGTACTGCTAATTACCTTACCTCTCAAAATGGAAGTGATTATTGCCTACAGGAGATTCTCAAAAAAATCTAGAAATCAAAATCCTTTTGCAGACCCTGCAAATTGAACCAACAAAAATACAAGTTCATATTTGAATTGATATAGCCTCTGAAATCTATGCATTTCTCATAAGAATTTGGATGGATTTCTGCCTCAGTGAGACAAGACAGCTCCAAGGATGTAATACATCAGAGCTAAGGACAAACAGGCTGTGATTGCAGAAGCGAAAGATATTAACAGATCTACACATTTTTGGCCTAGGGACTGGCAGTGACTGGAGACTAAAGAGTCACAAAGATTTGCTTATTTCCCCATAGTCAGCCTGAGAGCAGGAACAGAAGAACTGAGCAAAAAGAAGAGCTCTCTGAAAAGGAAAGCTTTAGAAGAGAACTTCTAAATAAAAGATGAGATAAAATTATAAAAGGAATGAATAGGAGAGTGGGAAAAGTTTTATTCAAAAATATATATATATATTGAACCATTTACAGCAGATGACTCAGAAGAAGCCTTTAACTTGAGCAATCAAAATTTTCTGAAAATCAAATCCTTTACCATAGTGCAATAAAGACTATAAACTGAGCAGTTACTTCAGAAAATATTTCTTACAGTTAAATTATGTATTAAATAATTTTAATATATCTGAGGTTTGGGTTTTGAGGTTTTTTTAGAAAAATAAATGAAGTCAGGAAAAAATGTGGGGTGTATAGCTTCCCAGCCATCAGCACATTGAATCAACAGAAAGAATAGGGTTTTTTATAGTTGGGAGATAGAGCTTTCTTCATTTTTTCTGGTGCTATTTCATTCATGTATTGATTGGATTTGCCTTCTGGCAGTCATCCTAGGAGAAGGACAACTCTAATTCCAAACCCAGGCAGATGGAGCTCGCTTAGCCCTATAAGGCCATCCATCTAAGAGAAGGACACTCTGATTAAACCTACGTCCTAAGGATCTCGCTGTCGCCATCCAAGCTCGCTCGGCCCTGGCAGATGAACCTTAGGATTAAAGGGTGGGTCCAGTTCCATGCATACTGCATCTCACCTAAAAAATCCATTGCACAGGCTCGAGGGTTATATGCACAATTGCGAAGCCCTGTAGTGACAAACGAGGGTCGAAACAGCAGGTGAAAGGTGCACTGGAAGCCGCAGACCCAACCCTGCATGCAGGCGGTTCAGGACATTGGTCATTAGAGACTGACCCTGGAGATGACAGTCTCTTTTGGCAGCATCCTGAATGACCAAGCAGCCTTTTTCAAGGAGAGCACTGCTTGTTCCACATGGAGAGGGGCCTAGAAAAGCTAATCTTCCCCTTCACTCGGTTGGTTAACCGCGGCCAATGGGCATCTTCTGATGCGGTCAAACATAGTTTAAGAGACAAAGGCATGCACCTTCACAGGTGTATCCAAATTGGCACTCGCATGCTGGAACAACAGAACCATGCTCGATACTGCAGATAGTGAACATCCTGAGTGCCGCTCTGCCCTAATTGCCCACAAACTGTCACGTATCAACACCAACACAGCTGCTCTCAGCGAAGTTCATCTCCACGAGGAAGGCAGCCTTAGAGAACATGATGCCGGTTACACACTCTTTTGGTCAGGTAAACCTAGAACCGAAAAGCATCTCTCAGGAGCTGGCTTCATGATTAAAAACTCTATTGTCCCTAAACTTGAAAATCCGCTGATGGGTCATTCTGATCACATTATCTCCCTACACATTCCACTACACAACAAGCAGCATGTTGTCCTCTTTAGTATATATGCCCCAACTCTCCAAGCTGACCCTGCTGAAAAAGATAAATTTTATACCGACCTGCGCCGCCTTACCCAAAAGATTCCTGCAGATGATAAGATCATTATCCTTGGTGATTTCAACATCAGAGTAGGAAAGAACCTTGAAGCCTGGAAAGGAGTATTAGGCAAGCATGGTGATGGAAACTGCAGCGATAATGAATGCCTTCTGCTAGAATTCTGTGCAGAGCAACAGCACACCATCACTAACACCATCTTTCAGCAGAAAAATAGTCTGAAGACAACCTGGATGCATCCTAGATCTAAGCATTGGCACCTCATTGATTATGTCTTGGTGTGATGGAGAGATGTTCTTGATATTCATCATACCTGCGTGATGCCCAGTGCAGAATGCCAAACAGATCATTGACTTGCGCACTGTAAACTTAACTTCAACCTTAAGTTCAAACCTAAAAGGGGTGATATTCCAAGGAGGAGACTCCAAGTTAAATCTTCAAACAGCTACAGTGAAAGACAGATTCCAGGCAAATCTTCAAACTAGGCTTGAAAACCATTCCATAGATCCCTCTCCTGAAACACTTTGACAATATATTAAAAATAGCATCCTGCAGTCCTCTGAGGAATCCTTAGGGTTCTCCTTCAAGAAGAACAAGGACTGGTTTGATGAAAAAAAGCAGACACATTTTCCGTGCTCGGGGGCCGGTTCTACACGAAGGACCAAGTTGCTTTTAGCGGGGACACCTGCTGAAGTGGGAGCCTGCCAATCCTTTGGAAAACACAGCTGCTGCAGAGATTAGAGTGGGTAAAACTATCTTATAAGTGACACCTGGGTGAGTAGGGTGTCATGCCTTCCTCTTTAGGTTCTTTTTGTTCACTTTTCCCCCTTCCTAATCCCTTTCACTTGAGTGTCTGTTTTTTCACTATTAGCCACCTTTTGTAATAAACAGTTACTTTGTTACATAGCAATGGTGTCTAGTTTTTTCACGTTCCAGTATATCCTTGAACCTCTCCCTAATACACTCCGTGACATCCAGAACAAGTGGTGGATCAATCTAGCAGAAAAAATTCAATTATGCGCAGATAGAGGTGATTACAGAGGATTCTATGAGGCCCTGAAAACAGCATACAGACCTACATACCAGCTCCAAAGCCCTCTACTCAGAGGTTAAATGCTTCTCACAGATAAAACCTCCGTTCTGAATTGATGGTCCGAACACTTTCAGACTCTCTTCAGTACCAACCGTGTAGTGAAAGGCTCAGCAATTCAGTACATTATGCAACAACCAGTGAAGAATGAAGTGGATATTGCCCCTACTATGGGAGAAACTCTTAAGGCCATACAGCAGGTGAAAATTGGCAAGGAAACTGGAGTTGATGGAATTCCACCCGAAGTCTGGAAACATGGGGGCCAAGCACTCCATGCTAAAATTTCACGAGTTTGTGGTGCGCTGTTGGGAACTAGACGAACTACCATCAGACCTTCGTGATGCAGTCATTATCACCATGTATAAGAAGAAAGGAGTTAAATCAGACTGTTCAAATTACTGAGGTATTACTCTGCTCTCCATTGCTGGCAAAATCCTGGCAAGAATACTTCTGAACAGACTAATACCCACTATAGCAGAAGGAATTCTACCTGAAAGCCAATGTGATTTCAGTGCCAACAGGAGTACCACAGACATGGTATTTGTTCTCAGACAGCTGCAAGAGAAGTGTAGGGAACAGAATAAGGGTCTCTATGTAACCTTTGTTGATCTCACCAAGGCTTTCGATATTGTGAGCAGAAAAGGTCTATGGCAGATTTTGGAATGTTTAGGATGTCCCCACAAGTTCCTTAAAATGGTCATCTTACTTCATGAGGATTAGCACGGCCAAGTCAGATATGGCAATGCACTTTCTGAGCCCTTTCTAATAACCAGTGGTGTGAAACAAGGCTGCGTTCTTGCACCAACCCTATTCACAATCTTTTTCAGCATGATGCTCCAAGGGCCATGGCAGACCTCGATGATGAAGATGGTATCTACATTCTACATCGCACTGATGGAAGCCTTTTCAACCTAAGGCGACTGAAGGCCCACACCAAGACCTTAAACCATCTTGTCCGGGAGCTGCTTTATGCTGACAACGACACCCTCGTCACCCACACAGAAGCAGCTCTGCAGTGTTTAACATCCTGCTTTGCAGAGGCTGCTGAGCTCTTTGGGCTGGAAGTCAGCTTAAAGAAGACTGAAGTTCTCTATCAACTGGCACCTCAGGAAGTCCCCCATCATCCCCACATCACCATTGGCCAATCAGAGCTCAAATCAGTTCAGCAGTTTAACTATTTAGGTAGCATCATCTCCTCAGATAGTAAGATTGACAGAGAGATAGACAACAGGTTAGCAAAGGCATATAGTGCCTTCAGAAAACTCCATAAAAGCGTTTGGCAAAATAAACACTTGAAGAAAAGTACAAAGATCAGTACAGAGCCATAGTGCTGTCTACTCTCTTATATGGATCTGAATCATGGGTCATCTACCACCACTACCTGAGACTCTTAGAACACTTCCATCAACGCTGTCTCCGTACAATCCTAAACATTCACTGCTCAGATTATGTGACTAATATGTCTGTTCTAGAACGAGCAGCAGTCACAAGTATTGAGGCCATGTTGTTGGCAGGGCACGTCTCCAGGATGAAGGACCACCGCCTCTCTAAGATCTTGCTTTATGGTGAACTTGCCACTGGCTGCCGCAAGAGAGGAACCCTGAAGAAAAGATACAAGGACTCCCTGAAACAACATCTCAGACTTGGCCATATTGATCATCATCACTGATCTACTCTGGCCTCCAATCAGGAGGTCTGGAGACACACCATCTATAACACTGTGGATGCTTTTGAGAAAGCACACAGGATGACTCTCGAGGAGAAAAGACAACGCAGAAAGAATCGTGTCTTGCAGATACCATCTAAGGAGTCTTTCTGCTGTGCCTTTTGCAACTGGACTTGTCTATCTCGTATTGGCCTTTTTAGCCACCAGGGTACTTGTAACAAACATGGATAGAGCCCTTCCCAAGTCTTTGTTCACAAAGCCTAGCCATGATGATTGATTGGATTTGCAGTATGTGAAATAAAATTGTATAAAGTAAATGAGCCTCATCAACTTCTACCAAAATAAGTGAAAATTTTAACAGCCACATTAGAGGCAGAGGAAGAACCCTGAGGTCTAGGTTCAGACTGTCTATTTGCTGTACATTGCTAAAGTAGTGAGAAAAGGGGAAATACCGAGGACAATTCAGATCTTATGCGATGCTTGGAACTTTCTGACTGTCCAGTTTGACACCATGTGCAGACAGTCCTGCATGAGTTGGACTCTTGATATAGTCTCTTCAAGTGATGTGTCAAAAGTCAGGTTGTGTGAAGGACCAGGAATCAGAATGGGGAAAATCTCAGAAGTGGAAAAGGATGCACAGAGATTGAACGGACTTTATGATGCAGACTTTATAGTTATTATGTATACATACATTGTATGTTCCCCCAGAATCTGTATCCGGGCACATCCCGGCCTGTTCACCTCCCTGCTCCCCCGTTTCTCTGCTGATTGGCTGGAGGAGCTGCAGGAGGAAACAGCCTCCATTCGCCCCTTCTCTCCCCGGTTCCTCCCACGTTCCTCCCTCTTTCGCCTGTGCCCCTATCCTGATTTGCTCCCCCATTTGTCTGTCTGATACCTCACTCTATGTTCTGGTCCTTTCCCTGCCTGAACGGATAAGAATCCTGCACATGCCTGAATAAATGATTCTACTTGCACCCTTCCTCGTGTTACATCCCCTCTTTGGACCGCAGCAAGGTTGAAATCCTGGAATCCATCCAAGTTCTTTTTTTTACAGACAAAATCGAGTACTGATTTCAGCAGAGTAAACGTTTCCTAAGCTTGAATTTCTTCCATGTATTTGAAACACCAGCATATATTCCATCCTTGCTTGCTTTTGTCACGTTTTGATGTCTATTACCTCTCAACATGAGATTTTTGAGCAATTTAAATGCTCACAAGATAAAGGAAGACTTGGGGGAGGGGATGTCTCATTCTCATTAGTATATACTTGAACATTCATTTGATTTCCTGGATATTGAAAAAAGATTGCCAAATATTTGTGAAAGTTAATGAAATGTAGATAGGGCAAACAAGGTATAATACTCTCATCTGCCATGCTGACATTGCATTAATTAGATTTAGTAGAATTATTGCAAAATTAAAATTCTTTGTGAAGAATACATTTTAAATGTCACCAGACTTGTCACAGATTTCAATCCAGGTCCATTCATGCAGATTCACAGCTCTCTTGCCCTCATTACTGTAAAATCTATATTGAACTGATAAATAAAATTGCTGTAAGAGACATACACCTATCAACTGAGCTTTCCAGAAGGAACATCATTTAGCACAGGCAGTACAACAAAGCAGTACTGAGAACCATAAGGTTAAAAATTACCTGAAAGTGATTACACTATAAGCACTTATTCTACATGTTCAATAGTATACATATTTTGTATCCTAAAATAAGCATAAGGCATATATATTTTAATATACTACATTACATTTTACAGTATGATATATTTTAGTAGCAAGTAATCTTAGAAAATTTATCTTACTGTGTCATATTCTATGTTTCTGTATGACAACTGATTACTCAATATTATTTTGGAAACTCATATAAACTTCAAGGTTTATAAACTAGAATATTATGCTGTGTTACACAGAATAGAGCAAGAGGGAAAACAGTCTTTTAATTGTTTTTTTTTCTATTTAATACTAAACATAATAATAGCTTTCATTGACATCACAGTTTTACTCCAAGAATTTATAATGTTGTTAGCATGAGAAGTTGGGTTTTTTTTCTTTAATACAGCAATGTCCAAAAAAACCCCATCCAGGATAACATCATGGAGTTCACCCAAAATACAACATATGCATCACTGTTACAATACATATTTCTTACTGTGAAGACATGATAAAATTCACAGGTCCTCAGTTCACACTCTCAATGCAACGGCATCAAAAACAACAGTGCACATGTCTGTGCACTTCCCACTTCCCTACTCAGCTTCCCACAATTTGCACTGCAATGTGCATATTTTATAGATAAAGATTATTCTTCTCAGGTTTTTACAACAGATCCAAACCATTAGACTGCAACCACAAATTTTGTGGTAGTTAAATCTGAGTGTACTTACAGGTCATCCATATATTCATGCAGTACTGAAAGGTCAAAGAATCTGTGGATACACAACTATTGCCAAAAGGGCTTTGAGAGCAGATGTCAGATCAGGTGAGGTTATGATATGATTTTCTTGCTGCTAGGAAATTTACTTATTAAAGTGAATATTGATTATGTTTTGTTGCTCACAGCCCCCAGCAATATCAACTAAAGAAGTCAAGGGATCAAAAACGTAATGCAAAAGCAGCAAACATCTACTACATTTGAAAATAAAACCTTGTTCTGCAACAAACTTAAAATGTAGTTTATATCAGAGCATGCAATCCTGATTTTCACAATTTTAGAACTGAAAGAAATGTATGAGGCTACAGAGGTTGAGAAGAGTGATTTTTTCCCCTTCTCACACCAGCTCCAGGAGCAAGAGTATGCTTTCTCCTGCACCATGAGTTGCCTATCTTCACCAGATACGGTCCTTTGGTACTTTGTATCCACTTTGTGATTTCCCTCTCATCAAAGAAACTAATAAATGTGTACTCTTTCAAAATATTTTATTTATAATCATACATGAAATGTCCTCTGCATTACTTTCTGTACCTTTTTTTCAAAACTTTGTTACTGGTCAAAATTCAGGAAGGTGGCATGTGTCACAGGACATGTGGAACAACTTTCATGGGCAGCAATAAACTGGGCAGCAATTTGTTTTCTAATTCCTTCCCACTTGAGGGCAATAAGCCACAGAAAGAAAGAAGTAAGCAATAAGGAGTTCCAGTAGTATCTCAGTTGGATGCTCTGCCATAGCCTCATGATCAGGACTGACATCCCAAGTGACAGCTGAAGGCAGAGGGTATTTTTTGTTTTATGAGTCACAGTAAAACAACCTCTTATCTCTACCCATTCTCACAGTATAGTGGCTTCTTACATTTTAAAATTATCAGAAGGGGGAATAGTTAAATACGTGAATAATATTCAAAAATCCATCTTCCTTTTTGGAAAATTAAACCTCTACAAAAAATTACAATATTCTGAAAAATACACCGGGAAACTTCCTAGCCTGATGTTACCCTTGGACATGAAATTTCTATTCTTGATTAACTGTTTTTGCCTTTCTTTTGTTTCAATACAAAAAAATCATTATCTCTTTAAGGTAAAATTGAAACTGTGTTTATAACCATAGAAACTACTTCTAGTCACAAATAAAATAAATTTAAAAGTGTACTGCATAAATTCCAAAAATATCAGCTATTAGCACTCAATATGACAAACGTGAATGTAGTTCTCTCTTTAAATAAACTGAGTTGGGTATGTAATCACACTTGTTAAAAGACTTGTCATATGAAGTGCATATACTTAATACCTGTCTTCTCCTTTTCAGCCTCCTTCCCACTGTGTGGCAGAAATGAGGCATTCCAAATTCATAGCAACCGGCATTTGAAAGGAGGTACCCTTCAGATTACTCACCCTTGACACCCTGAGCTGCTTTGAATTTGATAAAGAATTTTTCTCTTTCTTTAGATTATAGTGAACAGTATTTGGAGACTAATGGCAGAATGTGCAAATATTCTCTGGCAAAAAAAATAGTATATAACACAAATTTTAAACACCAATTATCTAGGAGTCATGAAGTCAAGGTCATGAGTCACAAGAGCAAATAAATATTTAAAATACTGTATTCCTTTGAACTCTTCTGCCCCACAACATTTTTCTTTTCACAGTATTTTCCTTCTTTTAAATCTTGAATTATAAGAATAATTTTCCTCCTTTTAAATCTTGAATAATTTGAATTTTTTTCTCAGTTCTGTTAGCTTTTCCTGCAATGATTGTAGTTTTCTATACCTTCATTTGATATTAGTATTTCCTTAGTTCATGCGATTGAGCTTGTATAAGAGATGGTATGCAATAGAAAAAAGCATCAGAAAGCTTGAGACTTTCACTTGATTCTCCTTCTTGCAGGTCTGATATGTTCTCTGCTCAGTTTCTGATCTCTCCAGCATTTCTTCAAGCTCCACCTATATTCTTAACTTGTTCTTTCATTTGTTAATGTTTATAATATAGATACTCACTCTGCCCACTGTGACGTCCCACTCCAAAAGGTGCACAGAACACTCAGGTGCACAGATGCACAAATATCAAAAAGAAATGACAAATGTTAGAGGGTTGCAAAAACTTACAAAGTTTTATTAGTAAATTATACAGTTGGCATGGAAATTGGTCTAAGTTAGTGTCGTCTTAGAGTATAATCACACAGTGGTGAATTTTGATTAAGTGGTAGAGTGAAAAAGAAGATAAAGAGAGGGATTAAAGAAAGGGAGAAAGAGAGAAAGGAAAAAAGGAAGAAGAAAGGAAGAATGGGAGAAAGGAAGAAAGGAAGATCACCACTCCTGGCTTCAACATTGATCCAGCTGATGGGGTGTCCAGGATCCTGAGTGCACTGCCTGGGCTTCATGGGGGTACCTTTTTATAAATAAGTCTTTCCTGTCCTGGAGACAAGTTTCTTGCTTTCTATGCAAATTGTTTATCATGCACGATTCTTCTAGATCTTGCTGGAAATGGGTTGGAGGGCTGCAAGGGTCTTTGCGGTCTTGATCTACCCTACTGGGTCAGTCTTTGGGTGACAGTCAACCTGCTTTTTGAGCTCAGCCCTGCCCTGGATGTTTATCCAGAAAAGTGCTGTTCTACCTGCATATGGCCCCCTTCCCCAGACGCATCCTGTTCTTTGTCACGGCATGTTACCAACAGTCCTTGGTTGCTCCACATCTATCCTGCTATCAGTGTTTGAGACATACACATAAGCACCTTATCTTCTGGGTTTCCACACTCACATAATTTTCCTAGCTCCATTTATGTTCTCACACTTGCTGTTCTTCAGACATGCCACAAATATAGCTTCTGACACCCCAGTGTATTCTTCCCAGAGAACCATTTTGTTATACCAGGCATTCTCCAGATCACTTCAGCTCTCTACGTGGCTCTGAAGCTCTTCTCAGGAAAGTCAGAAGGTGAAGACATAGTGGGCAGAAGGAAAAATGCCCCTCTAAACCCTTCAACGTTAGAGGCAAGAACAAATTTGGTTTATACTTTCCTCCACTAAACTGTCAAACTACAGGAAACCATCATTTGCTGGAATATAAATGCATACTTTTTCCTTCCTCTTACTTAACCAGCATCTTACTCACATTTAAGCACTAGTGAAAGACACTGAATGTGGCTGGAAGCACTTTCCCTGAAAGGGGGCACCAAATGTGGGGATCCAGGTTTCATCAGCCTTACCTTTTAAAGTAGACTTGTGCAGTTAGCGGGATGTTGTAAGTCTGGAAAGAGTGCTTCATCCGCTTGGCCTAGCCTACCAAATCAAATTTCCCTATAAATGTCTGTGCTTCAGACCATGTTCCATACAGAGACAAAAGTCAACCCCTTAGACATGGAAATAAAATGTTTCTTTTCTCATCAAGTTTTTTCTTTTCAGGTTTGGAGTCCACTCAGCTGTGTAAGCTCCCATAGCTGTTATCCATTTCAATGTTAATGGAACTAATCTTCCTCAGTTATAGTTATTCAAAGAAGGATCAACCAAGTATTAACATGACCCAAAATCTTACTAACGCTTTTTGACTGTAAATACCATTTAATTCCTTTGTGGGATAGACTTAAACTGCTATATTCAGTAGCTGAATAAGGAACCTTCCAGTATGTGTCACTTCCCATGAAGTCTGAAGCTTCCTCTTTTGCTGCTGTAGTTACACATTAACAAAATAGAAAATATGACAATTTTGGACAGAGATGGGTGAACTATGCATTTTATCCTAAATCAGTTAAACAGGAATAGCATGCTTAGAGAGTGGTGGTTTACCTGGTGAAGCAGGTGGAAAGAATGCACAACTTTCAGAAAAACAGAAATAAGTTAGGAGGTGGCAAAGGAGGTCACTATGTACCTGTATGGAGTATTACCATAGGTGGTAATTTTTTCTAGATTTCCAAATCTTTTATAAAATATATGGCTCATCTCAAAACATTCTTTCAATAGTTATATCTGGGATAGAAAGATGAATTTGCTCTGAAACTTGAGGTTGTTAAAAGAGAGATCTGGAAAAGGATACCCTACACAAGCACAAAATCTTAGATTTTATCGGAATTTCCAAATCATAAAAATAGATCTAGTATACAAAAAAACCCATGGGTTACAGTAAAGTATAAAGCATAATTCATTAAAGCATTAATATTAGACATTATATCCATTCATATTAGCTGACATTGAAAATCAGATATTTTACTGATTATATAAGGTTTATAGTCATGTTAATAAGCAAGTTTGGATTTTAGATTAGATTTTGCTTCTTCCTTTTTCCTTCTGCATCTTTTCACATCAGAGCAATCACTTGTAGACTATTAATCTTGCCTTTGAATAAAAGCCAGTTATCCAGGAGAGTAATGAAACATTAATCTTGAAATGCTCAAGTGGAACACTGTACCTATGCATTTTACCTCACATTAATAGGCTTAGAATGGGACAAATCCTGTAGCTTCAGAGTGCTGCTTGAGAACTGTAGGTGCTTCTTTCCCACAACAAAATAAAATCAAGCATGGCAGTGTCATAGATGATGCAGTTTTGCCACAGACTAACTGGTTATGCAGCAGTAGGGAGAAGGTAGGAGGAAGCAAGGCAAAACCAGGAAGGAAGAGAGGAGGAGAAGGGGGGAAATCTAACAGGAGTTCAGGTAGGCTGGAGGATCCAATACTATTCGTATTTTAGAAGCAGAAGACGAGGAGGATTTTCCAGATCCTCAGACCCAGGAGAAAAGTAGCAGTGCCCAGTGTAGCAGGATGCTCAGCCTGGAGTGGGGGTAAAACAATTAGAACAATATCCCATTTGCAAAACTCTCAGTGGTGAATGGAGAAGGTGGCATCATGCTAATTTTGGTGTTGAAGAATGCTGAAACCATCTTGACTCATCAATCCCGAAGTTAAACATCCAGATAGTGAGGTGAAGATGTGAGAGAACTGATAAAATACCTGATAAAGGAACAAACAAGTGATACTACCAATAACTTATCTAAAGATACTGAGCTGACACAGCTGGCCTGGAGGTGTATTACTGACAGTCAATCACTTTATACTATAAAAGCCCAATCCCACTTTTTAACAGCAGGGTCTTCCAACACACCCCTTCACTGAGTGTGTGTGGAGATTCCTCCCTTGAGTGGGGCCACCCCTCAAAGTTACTCCTGCGCAAAGGAGTTTTGCCCATCATCACTGTTTAGTATCAGTGAGTAACATCAATCTCTACTTAATAATTGTTTTTGCAAGCTTTAATATAATGGCTTCAATATTGTTTCAAAAATAGTGCACTATACTACACTAGTAGTTATAGCTACTTACTGTGTAGTAAATAATTCTGATTAAGATCTTTTAGTCTAGTTGTTATCATAATAAACCATTTATTTTTATATAAATATATTTGATTTGCCATCCTTAGTCCTGCAGGACAAAGATGTATAAAGGTTCAGTCATACCTACATAATCTGTTAGACATAAGCCATTTACAAAGTCTGGGGCTAAGATTGGATCCATCCACACCCAGACTCCTCTCTGAGAAGGAGTTTAGAAAGTAAAGGGGTCCTTTCTGCACCTCATGGCTATACAGGAGGGCTTCTCTAATAAACTGAAGCCCTGAAGCTCCCATTCTGCCCCTGACACCCAGTCACCCACACAGTTCCTACCCTGCTCAGCACCTTGCTCACTGCATTGCAGAGCTGTACAGTGAAATTGAAACATATCTTCCCATGGGGAGCAACGAAAAATTGTGATTCTTACTGTTCTATTTTCCTAACTTTTCGTTGTATCGTACTAAAATTAAAACATAAGCATGATGATGTCATTATATAACCACTCTTTTTGTATAATAATGTGCCTACTTTTCTTCCAATACCCACAGAGGCAAAGAATTTTCAAAGTATATTGAAGTGGTCAGCTTTGTCATTCAGTATTAGGCCTAACTGAAACAGTTATCCGTTGTTCATATGGCAATCAGAATTCCCAAGATACACTGGGTTTAGGGAATGCATTTACTTCTAAACCTGAGCTCATTGTTTATGTTCCTAATGCTCTTTTTATTTGGTTTTAATTGTTGTTTTTTTCCTACAAATTCTGTTTCATAAATTTTCATGGGATCAAAATTCTCCAGCTTAGTTTAAAGATAAATATAGTAAAAGTAAACAGACTCCAGCAAAAATACAATTTTGGATTTTTTTTTTTTTAGTTCTTTTCAGTCTGAGAAAGCTAATCACTCTGTTTTGTAGCATAGTAATTAACCCATAGTAAAAATATTACCACTTGAAAAATCAGATGTGGCAGAGTGCACGGGATTAGCTTGCCTGACTGTCAGAACTTGAATTTGAGATGACCTAAAGTCTCTGATACTTGCATCAAGCCAGTAAAACACAGATAATATGCTACCTTCTACAGCAGTACTTGCGGACCATGGTGGGATTTTAGGGAACCTTTGACAGCATTAGATCCCTTTACACAGGAATGCACCAAGTTAAGGAAACATCCGTCTCAAAGATTATAATATCTAGAAGCTATGTGGAAATTTCAATCAGAGCTGGACACTGCTACGTGGACGTGAAGAAGTGAAGTAAGTATGTTGCCTCTGCCTGTTCTAGAAGTGCCCTCACTCATTGTTCTCATGACAGCAACAACAACAAAACAAAACCAAAACCCAAACCTGATTAAAACAGTTAGAAATAAACACTCTTGGTTTAATTTCCATGTGAGAAAGGAAGATTTATGGTATATGTTTTCAGGCAAGGGTCAAATATCTCTGTCCCTAGGACAAACCCTAATTTCTGAATGTTAGCCACAATTGAATAATATTTACTTCCAGCTTTATTAAAAGAAATTGTTGGGTTCTTCCTCATATAAACTTAACACAAGAAAATCAGTTTAAAAAGAAAGCAGCTCTTCTGAAATATTTGTATAGAGAACATCAAATTTGAATATTCATTGAAAAAGTTTTATTTGTCAGCTTTAGTGTTACAGATTTAATATAACACAATTGAAAATTAGCAGTAAAATAAATAAACCCAAATTGCTTAGATGGAAAGAACTTACACCGTTAATACTTTATGCAGCCTCTTATTAAAACATGTATATAACAATGATTAAAAAACATGGCTTCAGGCAAATAAGTAAAAATTGTGTGCTGCGAGTGAAAGTTCAGTTTATGTTGAAAGAAATTTATACGCATTTTTTGTAATGAGGAATGGTAATAAGTCTTTCTTCTCTTAATTCCATGCACAAAAAAAATCCCCATGAGTTAATCAGAAAGGAAACTTTTTTTCTCATGCACTTTTCTCATTGATCTTCACAACCATATATCATTCAGCATTAAAAAACTGGAAGGATAGACTGGGTAATTTTTTGACCTTTTAGAAGCCAATAGAAGATTATTGAGAGCACCAAAAGACCCTCAAAGCCCCCCAGCCCACTTTCAGAAAGGTCCAGAAGAATGGAGTGCACATGCTAACTCATTTACATGAAGAGCAAGAAACCTAATCCGAGGGAGAGGAAAACTTACCTATAAGAAGGTACCCCCACAAAGCCTGGGTGGTGGCCCCAGAACCCTGGACACCCTGTCAGCTGGATCAATGTTGGACCCAGGATTGGTGATCCCCTTTCCTCTCCCATCTTATCTCCCTTTCATTTTTCTCTTTCTTCACTCTTTATTTTTACTTTTTGATGATGATGATGATGGTGATTAGACAGAGGTAAAATATATACCAATTTCCACTCCAAGTGTGTAGCTTACTGATAAACTTGTTAGCCTTTTTTTTTTTTTTTTGCACCCTTTTGGCTTTTACTCTTTTTTTTTTTTGACCATGGGCATCTACAAATCTTGGATCCTCCCTTCCATGTAAGAGTGGGATGTGAGAGCCCCCCTTGCACTGGCATTTTGAAAAATGTGCATTGAACACTGCAGATCTTTGGTTTTAGATACAATTCTTTCTGCTTCTGTGGAACATGCTGGCTTCTTGTTTATTAATCTTCATATTTATTATATTCTGAAAGTGCTACAAAAATCTGAAAATTATCTTACTTTGGTGTCAATCTACAGGCTTTTCTGAAACATCTCTTCCTTCAGCAGCAAAAAGCACCCACATCTGGAGGTGGCACGGGAGTGGCATACAAAGCACTGATACACAAGGTGAAATCTTTATGGAGGCCATCAAGGGTTTAAATCTTGCCAATATTACAGACTCTGACTTTAAAACAGTTTATTTCAACACCCACTTATCCTCTCTCTTAACATCTGAAAGAATAGGAGCCTTTTTTTAAATTTTGGAGTGGCTTTGTTTGGTTAACCACAAGTCTTTTGTCTGTTTTCAGATAAAATATGAAGTATCTACTTCTCAGAAACAATCAGAACATGTGCTATGGAAATGCCAAATTAATTAATGCAATGCCACACCAAAGGTGCAATAAAAGTTTTAAGTGCTTTGTGTAAATAACAGCCCCTAGGAATTTACAGCTGTTAAATTAGCTATAACCTTTACTCTA
Source organism: Manacus vitellinus (assembly GCF_001715985.3). Classification (NCBI taxonomy): domain Eukaryota; kingdom Metazoa; phylum Chordata; class Aves; order Passeriformes; family Pipridae; genus Manacus; species Manacus vitellinus. The sequence goes on from NW_021939396.1 coordinate 16,505,528, forward strand.
ATTATACAGCCCTGATCTTCAGTTTTTAATTAAGATTTTCCTTGTGCAATAATTTTCAATAAGCTTCTGTTGAATTCAAGAATCAGCTGAAATACTGTACAAAGAAAAAAATGTAATTTAAATTGGAAGATTGCAGCCACATAACTTAAACAAAGGCTATACTCTGGAAAGTACAAGGAACTGATCACTTGGTAATTCAGGATCTTTCAAACCAAATGGTTTTAAAATGCAAATTCACATTCTTAGGAGAGAGGAATACCTACAAAATTAGCAAGTACATCCTGGAATGAGCAAATCCAGAGAGGTGTTAGCATCTAAATTAAAAATCATCAGAACATGGAATTCTGGGATGCTGTTCAAAATCATTTGATTGTGCAGCCACTACTTCACGCATCAATCCAGCAGTGGCTTCACTGAGCTACCTCAACAATGTCCTTTCTCCCCCATGCCAGTGAAAGTCGTATATCGCTGGTGAGGAACAGTCAAACCTAAAAATTCAATCTGAAAAGCTGATGGGTTTATGACAGTAAATCTCCTTGAAAACAGGAATTTGGGCTAGAAATCTTTTGTGTTAAACTGATTGGCTCCAGCCACAGCTGCTGTGTGTTATCTCTGTGGTGAGATGCAGCAGCTGTGTGACAGTACATAGGGCATGGAGACAAGAATAGACCCTTTAGCATGTTATTGCCTTTGGAAATACTATCCTACTGATGCTAACTTTAATGCAGTGCTAAGAAATTTGACCAAGCCTTCCTCCTTATGTAGCTTTTTACATTGCCTTAGTTTAGATTCACATATTTTAAGTTGGATTTATCTTGGATTCTCAGTCTGATTAATAACAATTTCCTACTTTTAGGATTAGATTATTTTCCTATTTCATGAGGAAATAGGAAAATTCCTATTCCTTCTCTGTTACCACAAATTCAGGAAGGAAATGTTAGAGATCAGTCACCCCAAATCATTCCCACCTCCAACAGTCCATCTCAGTCATGAACCAATAATGCTTCACACAGTAAGCATATTCAAATGTTTTTTTCAGGTGTTCTTTCAACATTCAACCAGAAATATAAGGTCCAGTGAAAGACATATTGCACAATGATCCAAGACAAACAGAAACCACGGCACATGGACAAGTGGATTCTACCTTTTAAGGAAAATAATTTTTCACTAGCCAGTTAAGTTGCACAAGGCCATTGGTCTAGAGCACAGTGAAGTCTGACAGCCTTTCAGCTCAGGAAGGAATAAATGGCTCCTGAGGAGAAAGGGTAATGCAGGCTCCAAGTCTATCTGATGGTGTGATTGCAGAGCTCTGATGGAAGCTCATTTATACAGGTGAACTGCTTGGTGAAAAAATTCACTTCATGCTTTAGATGCATCTTGAAATATACGCCAAGCACAAAGCCATACCTCTTTGTCAGAAGAGAGGAAATCAGCAGAATTTTAACTGCTCTGGATGCTGCAAATTTAGTGTTGTATTTAGAGTTTACCTGGCTGTCATAGGCAAAAAAACAGCCAATGTTGTAATGTTAACAGGCATCAGATAATTGGGTGTACATCTGTCTGAAAACCAACGTTTAAATATGAACTTTTGCACTCCCAAGCAGAAGCCTACTGCCTGCTAGATAGAATGGGTATTGCCTGGTTGCAAATTCTGATAATGCCTGTAGTAAAGAAAAGTGGTATAACCTTGTCATGGTTTGAGATAACCCAAAATCCTAATTCCCTAGTCTAAGCGCCCTCCCACATCTCAACCTAATGTGAGATGGGTTTTCCAGACAAAACATGCCAGACTCAGAATGGGGGAAAAGGAAATATATTACAACGACTGTACAAATAAATATTATAACACATTATACACACGATCACAACTATCTCTACCATGACATATAGTATTTACAATGGATCAGATCTCTTCTTCCCTCCAAATAAAAGTCCAGGAGGGAAAGAAGGACAGATCCCTTCCAGTCTCAAAGCAGGAGTCTCTTCTAAGGCAGCAGGTTCTCCTTCACATGCATGCAGCAGCTGTGGCTGGATTTCTGCCAGCACTCACGAGAGAGGTATCCAAGCTCCCTCGGTCCCCTTGACGCAGGCAAAGGGGTCTTCTGTGGGCTACATAACCCCAGACAAGGTCATTTCACCACGTCATATCACGAAGACACAGGGGGGTCTTCGTGACGGTCTGGTATCTCCAGGAGATTCAAGCTCCTTGAAGGGCCTCTGTGCCCTGCTGTCTCAGGCTGCGAGCTTCTTTGTAGCTTGCAGCAAGGGAGGGCTCCAAGGTCAACCTCCCACACCGTCCTGGCCGTTCCGGTCCAGCTCCAGGACATCTTTGAGCTTCTTAGCTCCTCTCTCTCTCTCTCTGGTGCTGCATGTCTAAAACTCTTCTCCTCTCGGAGCTCTCTAGCTCCTTTCTGCAGTGCATGTTGCACTTCAAGGCTCTTTCAAGCAAGAGTCCATCATCTTCCTCCTTCCAGGAGGTCTCAAAGGAGTTTGGGGGGGGGTGTGGTACAGGTCTTACCCCCAGAACTCTGTCTCTCAGCTGCTGACTCTCCTTCTCGGCTCTCCGAGACAACTCGGTGTCTTCCTTACTCAGTTGCATACTGCTTCTGCTGTTTGGTTCAGTTCTTATCTGTCCTGGCTCTCTGCCACCGTTTCTCTGGTCAGTGCCGGCTGCTGCTCTGTGCCTATGGAGAAAACATCTCCCGGCATAACTACAGGCACCTAGCCCAGCTTTATGCTGTTCCAGGTCCCCGCAGGCCCCCGTTGGGAGCTGGGGGCCAAAGCCCCCCTGTGGTGCTCTGAGCCCCTTCCTCGTGGCTCTACAACATGGCTACTTCTCCTACAACAGCCAAACAACAACCCTTCTCTTCCGTTGCTTGTGATATGTTTACATTTTTGCAGGAGCGCCCATTGAACAGAACTTCAAAACTTCCAGGGGTTACCACCCCTTGGGGTCTACCACTTTTCTTAGCCTCTGGGGGAAAACAAGATTCAAACCACTACAAACCTGAAGCCTCCTATTACTAGAGATGAGACAGAAGCACCAATTAGGAGACTGATCAGGCATTGAGCCAGATTACAAGAAGAATCAGGGAAAAAAATGTAGAACTTGTGGGTTGAAATGAGTTCTGTCAAATAATTGAAATTAAGTAAAATATAATAATATTAAAATTATCATAGAAATAGCAATAAAAAGGAGAGAGAAAGATAAAACCCAAGAAAAGCAAGTGATGTGCAATACAATCCGAAACTGCAATTGGTCCCCTTCCAGATAACTCTCCCAGTTGATATATGTCATGTACTATGGTATGGACTATCCATTCCTTTGGCCAATTTGGGTCAAGCTGTACTGTCTGTGCTCTCTCACAGCTCCTCACTGGCAGAACATGAGAAGCTGAGAAGTCCTTGACTCAGGGTAAGCACTGCTCAGCAACAACCAAATCAGTGTGTTACCAACATTATCCTCATACTGAATCCAAAACACAGTACTGTAAACTTCTTAATTGATCCATTTGGGATTCATTTTCTTATTAGAGGTAGATGACAGAACTGCTGGATGATATCATCATAATATCTGAATTTTGGCCACATTTTCTTCAAACCCTTTGATCTGTGTGAGTTTTGTGCTGCCTAGTGTGAGAAGCCCAGAGCAGTGAGGCAGCTGGCCATGGGGTCGCAGACGGACACTCAACACTGCATGTGTGTAAGAAAAAATGGTGAATTCTCAATGAATCCAGGTGCCACAAACTATGCTTGGGAAACCATTTTTACAATGTTCAAAAGACTCAGCTGTATATGTCCAACATAGCAACACATATTGCAGCCTTGAATTCTGCAGTTCTACATGCTTTGATATGCAATAAGGTCATAATATATGTTTTTGACAACAGTGCTCACAAAGCTGAGGACTGTGATATCAAAGATGAAATATTTTGACTTTACTGCATGATTAAACGTCTTGAGGAAAAAACAGAGTTATACAGACTATCACATACCTTTAAAGCATATTTCTCACATAAAGATAAAGGTTACCTCTCATATGTTGCTTCTGGAAATGTTCTGCCAGGTTGCTATAGCAACCTCTGCAATGTAAATTAGCAAGAGCTTTATCACAAGATTTTTAGATTGCTGGATTTGGGAAAAAAGTTTGGAATAAGAGCTGAAGTGAAAAATAAGCTAGAGAAGCATCTAGAGGGACCAATTAGTCATTAGCCATGGTCCACTGGCAACTAGATACTAAATGATTTTTTAAACTGCAGTTTTCAAAATTATTCTATTTTCACCTTACGCAGTCAGTACTGGCAAAGGTGGTGGTACTTAGGATGCAGAAATTCCCTTTTCAGCCTTAAGCCATTTTAAATAATCCACTTATACCACAGAAGTACAGAAGTGCAGTATCCATAAAGTTAGAGCACCTTAAGAGACTAAAGACCAAATGATGAACCACAGAAGAGAAATACCTAATTTTAAGAGTAACCCAAAGTTGTTGAATGCTGTGAACTTATGAAAAAAACTGGAAGGTCATTTTTAACAGTGGGTTGCTCAATAAAATATCAACACAACAGTCAGGGGATTCTTTTTCTAATCAGCCTCTCCATTTCAAAATAGACCATGAATTTTCTGTGTCTGATACAAAGTACATTGAAAGGCACCTGCTGACCTTAGTAGGTTTTGTATTAATCCCTAGTATATTTGGGGATGATCAGTTAGTTTACAGATAGTGACAACCTACTGGTTCAGAGATCCCAAGCCTCATTAGTGTTTCTCAGAGAAATTATTAGGTGTGCAGATGGCATACAGTAAAATGCCCTATCCTTGTTTCCAGGAGAGTAACAGACCAGCCAAAAAGTAAAGTAAAATGTAGGGGAAAAGCAGCTTTATCTTTTTCTACATAAGAGTAGAATGCCTGTGGTTCCCTGATGGTATTTTCCCATGTTAGCTTTTGCTGTAATTGACACCAGGCTATTACACAGCAGTAAATGGAAAAGAAAGTATTGGGCCTTGTGGATGGGTTAGCAGGTGACATGACCATTAAAGAGCAAAAGGCTAAGTGACCCAAAGGACTACCTGTCTGATAATATATGTCCATTGCAAAACATTTGAAAACTCCTATATTTAGATCATTTGAGGGTAAAATATGATTTTTCCCAATAGAAAACATTTCAGACTGAAATCTTATGCTGAACTAGCTCTTTCACAAAAGTCCAGTTTTTGTCAAAAACAGAACCTTTAAAGGTGTGATTCAGTGTTTCTTCCAGGAATTAAAAGATATGAAAAAAAAATATAAGGGAGAAAAAAAAGGTAATATAAAAATAACCTTTCTAGTGAAACGATTTGAACAGAAGAATATTTTCAATGAGGACTGGAATAGAAAATAGAAGCTTTGATATGTGTAGATCCATCTTAATGATCCATAAACAACCATTCACATAAAGGGTTTTGGATTAGGCATTGATAAATGCTAGGTTGCTTTTTTTGGAGAATTTCATAGGAAACTATTTTTTCTTTTTTATTTCGTTTTGCCACTGTATTTATAGAGGTTTTGCCTACATGCTTTTTCTCCCCTGAAACATAGAATGGTTTAGACTATATACCAAAAAAAAATTGATATTACTAGGGCAAATGCAAGCAGTGATTCAACACAAAATTCACAGTAACATTTTATTTATTTATAATTTATTGCTTGACTTACATCTTCAATCTTTTTGGTAGAAAGATTTTATGTATTAAAGATATATCCTGTTATTTTAATTAGAGGTCAAAAATAAAATTGTCACTTTGATGTCTTTTTAACACCAGGGAGATTTCTAGGAAGGGAAAAATTGATATTCATGTTATTCATTTATTTTACACTAAAAACCCCCATAGTTTTTATTGATAAGGATGGCAAGAAAATATATTGAGACTTCCCCCCTCCCAACACAAGTGATATATAAATGAAATTTTTAGCTGAAAAAAACCCAACTAAGTTTTACTGACATTTATCTATGACTATTATCTACTATTACTCTCGCTTTTGGAACTATTGCTTCTCACTTCCTACAGGATTTGAATATGTGCCATCTGCGCATCAATAGTCTAATAAATTCAGAGTCCAATCAGTAAATATTTCATCTATTTTTTAAATATGGAATCTAAATTTATTTTGCCTTTTTCATTGAAAAGATGATCCAAAAATTACTATTTTATACTCATTAGATAAGAAAGAAAAAGTTTGGACAAGAAAAAAATGAGGTGAGACTGCTTTCTGGTAGCTGATAAATAATTCTAATTTTTCAGCCTCTTGCTTTGTTTGTATACTGGCCAATCATTAGAAAGAAGAAAGGGGAATAATCCAAAAGTAAAGAAGCTTTATAGGGAAAAAGAAAACAAGACAGTCTTCTTGTTTTTAATTAGAGATGTAATAATGAAGAGATGGACGAAAGGGTAGGACAGAAAATTCAAATGCTTTTGTCAAAAGACTTGAGTTATTTAAATAGTATCCCAGCATGGAGGGTTGGATACAAAGAAAGGCTAGGAAAATGGCAAGAAAACCAGGAGGAGAGGGAGCTGTTGGTATCAGGATTGAATTTACCAGACAGCAAGATGAATTAGAGCTTGGAGAAGGAACTTTGAGATTTATTGTGGCCCTTTAGAAAGTTACTGGCATAAAAAAGACTAGCATCATTCATCAGGAAAATCACATTTCTGAGCTTATCAAAAGTAGGGTGACATTTCAATCAGCAGCAAATCAAGGATGATGACAGTTGTTGTCATTCATGTCATTATTCACGACATCTGATGACATTTGCCAGGTGATAGCATTGACATTGGTTTGGCAACCTCAAGCCAAAACCCAGGTGGTCTGTTCATCTAAGTTCAGAATATTGACTAGTTGATAAGAATCAGACACCATCCCAGGGTTTCAGTGACACACTGCAATTTCCTGGGCACCCTCCTGGATCTCACAAGTCCTGAAAGTAGAAGCCAACGTCTATTTGACATCACTGAGCTCATCAAACTTGGAATATATTTCACTGAGGATTCAGATGATATTGAAATTTTGGTACTTTTCCATGTAGACATTGACAGCTCCAAAGCTTCTAAAGCATCTGTTTTCTTACATTCACATAAGTTCCATGGTACAGTTTTGCTGCTAATCACACTACATCTCAGTCCTGGGATAGGTTTTAGGCTAACTGGATCTCACTTTAATATCTGAAGTCTCTACATTGTATTCATCTCTTCCCATTTCCCCATCTGTGCCCCTGAATACTTAATCATCTCAGATCTGTGATAGCTACCCTGAATCTCATTATGAGAAAATCATGGCATACCATAATGCTAATAAGCTAAATCAGGTTCTGACTACATCTACATTCCCTTTACTGTTCAGATATGCAAGTAAGAGATGTTCTCGGCTAATTATTTAAAAGCCATGGCTCGCTCTATTGCTTGAAGCACTCACTGAGCCAAAGCCCAAATAAAGGTAGTGCTGATTAATGCAGCACTAATTCCTGCTTCCACACTTTGAAAAACACTTCCTGTCAGCTTTATGTCCTGCATGTTGCCATTCCTAATCTTCTTTTATGTATGGCCCTATGATCGATTTTGAATTAATGTGATCAGTGGTCCTTTGCAGGATGGGCTCCTGACACGTGAGTGTCTGCTGCTTATTAGTGGAGGTCCTTATGCAAGACAGGCAGCTGAGAGAGGTCATTGCTATGCTCATTTGATTTAAATATTAAACAATCTGTTCATGTCATCCTCTCCTCTGACTGGAAATCAATGGAGCTTTACTGCTCTGAAATGGAAATACTATCTTGACAAATCAGGTCTTTTCTGTGTGCAATGCAATTAATACAGTACAATGAATTATACATAGCCGGTGAACAAGATGTTTGACATGGTCATGGAGCTGCAGGTGAGATTTGGTAGGTGACCTACCAGCTCAGATCCTCCTTGGTGCATAAAGCTCCATCTCTCATTGTGGATTATGATATCCAGCAGACCTCACTGCTCTCCTTCCACCAAGACCCTGAAAGCCTCTCTTTGTGTACATAATTAATATATTCTATAGGTAACAGAATAACTTGTATGACTAATAGCTCCCTTTTCACATACATGACAGCCTAACAACTGAACAAAGCATTTATTAAAACAGAAAGAGGGCAAAGCTCATAGCAAGGAATTATTTTCTCTCCTTGTTTCTGCTTTGATACAACACAGATAATTTCTTTAAATAATGGTTTTTTAAAAGTGCATTTAATTGCATTACAATTAAATGCCCTATGCTGTAACATGTGAATTGAATGCTACTAGCTTTGTTTTTATACAAGTAAGACAGAGAATCCTGATATAATTCTGATTCTATCTCACTCTGCTGAGTCAAATACAACTGTACAATAAGAAACCATAGTGGTATAAAGTGCTGAAACTCAAGGCAGGAGCACCAAAGTGAAGTTGGAAGGGATTAGAATTAACCTATGGTTAGAGTTTGAAACTTCAGACATAATAAATTATCCAAGGATTTGCAACACTTTGTTTATACCCAGATACTCAAACCAGACAGAATCATCACCTCAGAATTACTGAGTAAGTCTCTGTGTTAATCATAAGATACTTCTAGTTCTGAACTGCTGGTAACTATTTTGGCGTCTTTTTCTGGAATTCTAATTTTATACTTAACAGAAGAAGATCTGGACAGATACAATGTTAGTTCTTCCAATTCAGGCAACAAATGATGCAGGTGATTTGATTATCGTCTGTCCAGGGCTGACTATTTGTGTTACTTTTACAATAGATAGACTTACAAAAGAAATAACATTCATATTTCTGATATGCACATGTTCTATAGTGGTCTATAGATCTCTGGACCTGTAAGACATTCTTACTGTAGAAGTAATACATAGTATATTATCTGTAAAAATTGAGGGATAGAAGAATAAAATCCATAAAACATTAAGATTTGTTTTGGTTTTTTTTCCAGAAGACTAACATTTCTCCTTCCATAATTCTGAATTCATAATGCATATTATATAATTTGCTACAGCAAACCACTTCTGCAGCAGAATGCCTCTCTGCCTTCTTAAAACAAATTGTTTCACAGAGGAACAGTGCTCTCCAGTGATCAAAGAAAGGAACTGTTTAGCCATAAAACAGGTAATTTTGATCTCCTTTATTTTCTAATTAGTTTCTTTTTTACACAGTGATTGGTAAGATTATCTTCTACATAAATATTCACATTTTCGCTTCCAGAATTTTTTCACTTTTCTTAGTGAAATATGTCTTGCTAATTGCTTTATACACACAGTTCTTGAAATTCCCATAGCTCTTCTCTTAACAAACACTTATGAATTCTTGGCTAATTCATGAGTATTAGCAAAGATTTATTTGCAAAACTAGTGATCCTTTATGTTCATGAAAATTATAAACTTATGATTAATTAATTATGAAAGTTATTGGAAGTATTCAATGTAGTTTGTTTTACATTTTATCGAGAAATAAATTCCTGGAGAATTTTCACATAAAGAACTACAAAGAACCTCGTACAAATTTTTGCCAATCATATGCACTTAAAATGTAAGGGGGAAAAAAACCAGACAAATCTTTGTTTTTCTATTATCCTTGTCTCTTTTCAAGAGAAATATTAAAAACATGTTAAATGATCACTACTTTATGTCAGTGCACTTTTCTTAAGCCAGTAGAGAGATGGAACAAGACTCATCCTGATGTTTTATCCATCCTTTAGCAGGATATCTGGTAAGCTCAGGCTTCTGCTGTACTCAGTGTAGAGAAGTAGCTACATCATTCCTTTTTAAGAGATTTGAGATGAACCATCTTTCAGAGATGACTTAGTGAATACAGAGTGAGCTTAGAATGCTAGTGCAGATGTTCATCTGTAGATGATGATGATGACTAGTTGTGATGAGTCTGTACCATGCTTGCTGGTAGACATGAATCAAGATAGTAGATTCTGGATCAACAAAATAACCCATCAATTGAGGAAAAATACTCACTAAAACCAGAATCCAAAGCCTTTTTTTAAAATGTGATTTAAACACTGTGTGGCGGTTTGGAGTTTGCTCCCCACCAAGTCCCTGACACCACAGTAAAAGCCCTTCTCCCCCCCCCTTTTTGGGTAAAGAAGAGAGAAGGAAAAAAACCCGAAAGAACCAAAACAAGAGAACTAAAGCAATATATATATATATACACTTATATTACATTTATGTACAATTGCTAAAAAATATATACACATAAGAAAGAAACCCCCAACACCCAAAAACAGAAAAACAGATATACCCAACTAATAAAGAACTAACAACCAAAATCTCAATACTTTCCTTGAGAAAACAGAAACATCTCAATCCATGGTCACTTCATCTTCCTCTCAAACTTGGAAAGAAGGCAGCGGCCTCTCGACAAACCACAGACCCCACACCCCCACAGCAGGAGGAGCCACAGGGAGGGCTGCATTTCTCCAAGTACACTGGAAGAGAAGAAGGGCTTGACCTTCTCTCCCCTCCTATTTATATGTCTGCTTACGTAAAGAAATAGAATGGAATACTGGGATATGGTACGTCCTTAGTTTCGACCTGGTTGCCAGGAAGAGGCCTAGGCCAAACCGTTACACACTGAAATAAAACAGATCCATTATTATATTCTTTTTTAAATTATCTCTATTGTCATGCAGACAGGCATGTCAGCGTGCAAGTGCTAAGATGCAGTGTCACAGCAGTAGAGCCACAGCCAGATAGGTCTTCAGAATCAGGGCAACAGTGTTCCAGGCAGAAGTTGTCTCCTGGTGACCTTTGGTGGCTCTGAGCAACTCTTCTTCTCCCCCCCCTTCCTTCTCATTCCCCTTCTCCTTCTCTTCCTTCTGTGAATATTCCAGTGAGCTTAGTTCAGTCTCCTTCATTCTTGCTTTCATCCCTTTGGTGGAGTTACCACATTTTATCTATAGAGTTTGGTGAGAAGTGAGTATAAAATGCTTTTCTCTAAATAGTGATTTCAACATCAAAAAAGAGAAAGATCTTTCTCATTCACAAAGAAGTAGAATAGGAAGAATAGCACCTTAAGACTGGGGGATAATTTATATATCATTTAACAGTATCTTAAAAACTTGTACTAGAAAAAAAAGAATCAAAAAAAAGATAAAATAATTCAGACTTGCACATTCTTTGCAGATCTTATTCTCTGAACAGTAAAAACTGTTCTTTTGAAGAAAGCCACTCCAAAGAGATTTCCAGGATCTCTGCAGTTCAGAAATCTGCATCTTTGATTCCAGTAAGAGATTTGCTGATCCTAGAGCAAAGTATAGCACAAAATCAAGATTTATTAATATTCAGCATCAGTCATTTTTTGTTGTTGTTGCAGACATAAGAATGTAGCTGACTGTCACCTGTAATTTCTGATCTAAAAATGTTACTGAACAACTAACTTGTGCCCACCTAAGGTATTCACATATGTTGAATTAAAGTAAGATATCTGAAGGTTATTTTTTCATTTTCTGAGAATTTTGATTATATCAAACATGTTTTTGCATCAAACTTAGGAAGAAATATATTCAAATTTTGTTTTGCATTGGGTTTGTTCATAAAAAATATATTGACCATCTAGCCCTTGAAAATATAACATTAAGTTTTGGGATCAGGGTCCCTGTCTAACCATACCTTAGTCCTACTTAAATGTAAATTATAAAAACAATCCTATAAATTCAATAGGCATCAAGGCTGATACTCTTTATTCCTCTTTAGTTATTTGTGTGGAAGATGAATGGCTTAACCTTGGCAAATTTAGTCTCTTACACAAAAAGTTGCATCTCAATTTAAAGTTACTTATTTCAATGCCCAGGAATATTTCTTTGCACTTGCTCTTCATTTTGGTTTTGTCAGAGATTGCCTTGTAAGCCACCACTGACCTCCCAGTGCCCTGTGAGCCAAGTTTGGGCAATAATTTTGGTAAAATCACAACTTCAGAACTTTCAACCACTTTGAGTTTTCCACATTCCTTCGTCAAAAGAAGTCAGTCACCCATCTGCTTCATCTCTCTGGGTGAGCTCTTTCCCTTGATCAACATGGGCACAGGTAACAGGTCAGCTTCAGGACGATCTTTGCAATGCTTTCCTAAGTTCTTAAAGGGCTTACAGATAATAATTCTAACACTCCTTTACTCCTTCCTATACATTCCACATTTCAGTTTTCTCCCTGTGCTGTAACTCTCAACTGTAGTTCTCTTAGTGTTCAAGATTTATATTATTTGATAGTTACTGATAGCTGTGAATGCCACAAATTTTTTTTTAAGTTACTGAGAATTTTTGGCTTGTGCTTCATAGTGGCTGGAAATACAGAGAATTTTCCTATTATATTTTTCTACTCCCACTTACTCATGCTAGTAATACCACACAGTTCTCTGCTATGGGATATTCTACAAATTTTCTTTCTGTATCTTTAAAAATTTTACTGATTGTATTAGGCAAATTTAAAAATCAATAGTATTTTGAAAATTCTGTTTCTAATCTTATACCCAGCCATTACATGAGTTTTATTTGCTGGGATACTCTGTACATCACAAAAAGTATACTGTGGTTTACATTTTCTTGTGATTACTAATTTATATACACTATTTGTTTCTTGCACATCTGCTCTCTACGCTCTCTCTGTTTTGTATGTTTTTATTCAGTACTCTTTATTCTGACTAGTTCAATTACAGTTCAGTTTGGCTTTCTTTTGATTTTCAGCTTTGATATTCATGTTCATATTTTATGCCAAAGGCATAGAAACTCTCTTAAGTTAGATTTTAACAGCAAGCCAAAACTATTAGAGAAAGTTTTTACGTTTTTAAGTATTCTGAGGAGGTGTTGTAAAGGGTAAAATTGAAATATATATCAGATTAACTTTTTAAAGTACTTCAGCACTTGCAATATCAAATCCCATTGTCTTGGAATTAGACTGAGTTGCTGAAGTGCCTGCAGCAGATTTAAAAATGCATCACAGGCTCCAGAGCTACTCAGTGAATGTCTGTACTGCAGATGAACTATTCATGCCCCAAAAGCTGCACAGAGATCCACCAAGGCTAATTTTTTCCCCATCTATTAAACTACTCTTTGCAGACCAGCGTGTTGCTATGATTCAACTCTTCATACATTCAGGTTTATACTAGGGGAGGGGAACCTCAATGCATCCCACTCCTACCAGTTTGCCAGTGCCAGAACAAGATGTCAAGAGCCCAGAGAGGGATTACAGGTCAGCAGGAGAGCACCTGAAGAGCAGCACAGAGGAATTTCTTCCACTCCAGCCAGTAAGGCAGCTTCATTAGGGCCCTGACTTATATGCCTCCATGCAAATGCATGGAGCATGAGGAACAAGCAAGAGGAATTAGAGACATGCACACACCTGCAGGGCTGTGACCTTTTTGGCATCATGGAGACATGAAGGGATGGTTCCTATGACTGGAGTGTTGTAATGGAAGGATACAGGTTCTTTAAGAAGGAGAGGTAGGGGAGACGAGGGAGTGTCACCTTTTATGCCAGTGACCAACTGGAGTGTGTGCAACTCTGTCTGGGGGTGGATGAGAGGCCGACAGAGAGCTTATGGGTCAGGACTAAAGGGAGGGCATGGACAACTGACATTATAGTGAGAGTTTGCTACAGGCCACTCAACCAGGAAGACCAAACAGGTGAGGCCCTCTACAGACAGATAGAATCAGCCTAATGTTCACAAGTCCTGGCCCTGATGGGGGACTTAACCACATCACTATCTGTTGGATGGACAACATGGAATCACAGAATATGCTGAGTGGGAAGGGATCCACAAGGATCAATGAGCCTAACTCTCAGCCCTGACAGGACCATCCCCAAGAGTCACACCATGAGCATTAGAGTGTCATCCAGACACTTCTTGAATTATGGTAGGCTTATTGCTGTGACCACTTCCCTGGGCAGCCTGTTCCAGGGCCCAACCACCCTCTGCACGAAGAATCTTTTTCTGACATCCAACCTAAACCTCCCCTGACACAACTTCAGGCCATTCTCTTGGGTCCTGTCACTGCTCACCACAGAGAAGAGATCAGTGCCTCTCTCTCCTCTTCCCCTCATGAGGAAGCTGTAACTGCAATGAGGTCTCCTCTCAGTCTCCTCTTTTCGAGGCTGAACAGACCAAGTGACCTCAGCCGCTCCTCCTACGGCTTCCCCTCAAGGCCCTTCACCATCTTTGTTGCCCTCTTTCGATGCTCTCCAAGAGCTTAATATCTTTCCTGTATTGTGGTGACCAAAACTGGACACAATATTTAAGGTGAGGCCACCCCAGTGCAGAGAAGAGTGGGACAATCCCTCCCTTGACCAGCTGGTGATGCTTTGCCTGATGGCCCCAGAACACAGTTGACCCTCCTGGCTGCCAGGACAGTGCTGACTCATTTTCAACTTGATGTTGACAAGGACCACAAGGTTCCTTTCCATGGCACTGCTTTCCAGCATCTCATTCCCCAGTCTGTACGAACATCCAGGGTTGCCCCATCCCAGGTGCAGAATCTGTCATTTTCCCTTTTGAACTTCATATGGTTGGTGATCGTCCAGTCCTCCAATTTGTCGAGGTCTCACTGCAGGGTCTCTCTGTCTTCTAGAGAGTCAACAGCTCCACTCAGTTCTGTGTCATTTGCAAACTTGCTTAGTATCCCTCCTAGTCCTGCGTCCAAGTCATTTGTGGACACAGCAGGGCATAAGCAATCCAAGAGGTTCCTGGAATACAATGATGATAACTTCCTTCTCCAAGGGATAGAGGAGCAGATAAGGAGAGGTACTGTGCTGAACCTTGTTCCCACCAACAAGGAAGGAGGTTGGAACTAGACAATCATTAAGGTCCCTTCCAACCCAAGCCGTTCTATGATTCTGTGGTTACATCACAGCCTGAAGTGCAGATGACTCTTTGTCTGTGATTGATTACAACAGATTCCATAGTCAAAGCAACCTAAAACTACATTCCTCACAGATTTTTCTCACAGTTAAGAGGTGATGTTTTCATCAAGAGTTTGGAGCTAAATGTCCTTTCACAGGAGCAATTCTCTTTGTGCACACATAATTTTCACACAAAATGAAATTCACGGGTGAGAAGTTTTTGATTTCTACAGCACTTAAATCCTATTCATGGTCATACATATAATGCTGTACTGTAGTTCTAAGGTTTCAGAAGTTCATTTATGTAATTGGAAGAAGAAATATTCCAACTGGTTGAATTCCTGAAGGCAGAATTATCACATTGTCCTATAGGCAATAAAGGTAATGAAACGTGATTTCTTTCATATCTGAGTCCAATTTCATTTATGTCACCCACATCACCCTGGTAAAATTACCTCTGCTCCACACCAGATGATCCTTTATCAAATATGCATACAAGAAGAGAAAAACATGCACTAGTGTTGAACTGTATGCATATGAAATGGTTGCCTTAACCAAAGGGAAAGTGTAAAGGCTGATTCACTCTCCATTGACCTCAAGAGAGCCACTATTTTGGGCCTTTCTCTGTTTAGTCACTCACACTTTCAGTAAATTTGTAGGGACATCATTAGTTATCTTCAAGAATTCTACCCATCTTTCAGTGACATTAAAATTAGACAACGTATTTCAAAATTATCAAGAGAGGACTGACAAACAAACTTAGTGGAATAGATTTCAAATTAATCTCATTTTGTCAGGAAAAAATTATAAATTTTCCATTCATATTAATGGTGGTCAAGAATTGTCCTGAGTACAAACATGGTATAAAATGTCACAGAAAATTGCAACCATGAGTCCTCAGTTTATGGGAAATGAATACTAAGTTTATCTATAAGGAGTTATAAATTTGAAAACAAGCAAACAAAGAAAACTACCCCAAAAAACCTGAGTCTATTCTAGTAAGTGCTCAATTTCCCTTCTCTATATATTGAGCTCCTGAATAAGTTACTCACCCACAGTTCCCAAAGTGTGATATTTTTTTGCCAACAAAACAATAAAACAATACTAGAAGACGTTTGTATTTTTTCTGTTCTGTTACATAGAAGCTCTTCATATGTTTTATTTATATTTTTGCCATCCTAAGCAACACAAAATCAAGCATTTATTATGTGCATTTCCAAGCAGGAAGCTGAAGGTGCAGCTCTCAGAAACTTCTGTGTTAACATTTAAAAATTGAAAAACCAGAGACATAACAGAGACTATAGGGAGTTTCCTCTTCTTGTTTTGCTGACAAAAAGCAAGTGAAGTAGAAATTCTAACTGTAATTGCTCAGCAGTGGCAAATTGTGACCAAGGAATGATCTGGCACAGAGGACAAGAAGGTGCAACTAAAAGAAGGTTGGAAGCAGGAATGCCAGGTACAGAACACTCCTTGCAAGGGGGTGAAGTTTCATCCCTTGGTGAAGAGTTAAGATGCATCCTCAGCATTGCCTTGTAGACATCCTGGAACAGGAGCACTCAGGGGCCCAAGCTCAGTGGCCACTTTTGTGCAGCAGAGCTGGCCCAGGGGATGAACCCACAGCTGGGCTGAGGTGCCCCATGAAGCTGCTCCTGGGACTGCTACTGGTGCAAGTGTGTACAAGGAATCTTGTGACCCCTGTTTGCAGACTCTCTGTAGAACCATGTTTTGTTATTGGACTCTAACCAACCATTGTTCATTCTTTTTTCGTTTAGATTTAAGCACAAATATGTTCAGTTTGCCTCTAGGGGTACCATAAAAAGTCTTCAACAGAAGCTTCTTCAAAAAGAAGTTTTATTCAGAGGAGGATTTTCAGTTAGTTTTGGTTGTAGCCTGTCTCAGTCTGGACAAAAAGTCCAGTCTGTTATCCCGTGAGGTGAAAGAGAACATTTGCCAATCCCCCATCTAAATTTGTGTGTTTCTGCAGAAGATCTTTGTTGAAGTTTAGCCTTGTTATATATACAAATGGCAAAATGTGTAGATAAGTTGAAAGCAACAATATTTTTTTCATAAAAGCAGGACTACCCTTCAAGTATGATAAGAGTTTGGGAGCCAGGTGTTAAACCTGGAGACCAAAGGGTCTTTGTGCTGGCTACTGGATGGGCCAAGAGATCCCAGGCAGCTCTTGGGAAGACCATGGAGCCTGAGGGTCAACTGAGAGACCCATTTGTGTGCATGTGTCTGAGCATGAAGCAGGGGAGACCAGGGCACCTGGGGCCAGTTACTAGGGAAGTCTGACAGTATAAGCCTGGTCACTGGAGGGATCCATAACACGACATTAGACCTCACAGACATGTAATGTGTGTCATGTAATATCATGGTCATGGTCATGTAATAGTTGAGACATTTTTACTCCTCATGTAAAGCTATATTATGTACTAGATTATTTTTTCTATTCAGTTTTTTAGGAAGTGTTTCTAACTAATGGAACAGTTTCGGTTCAGTCAGCTCTGGATCCTCTTCCATGTTGCACATCTCCTTTGCATATGTAATACAGAACAAGTAAATTGTCCCTAGTAGAAGACCACAGTAATGCTTTTTAGGGAAAGCTGAGGCTTTCCCATTCCTTCTCCATTTTCCTCTACCTTATGTCTCAAAAGTACTCTACATAAGTCTCCAAACATGCTCATTTTCTCCATCCTCAGTCACAAAGGAAAAGTTCCATGTGGACAAAGGCATCCCAAGGATTCCTAGAGAAACATTTTTTCTGAAGAAATAACTAAGACCACCTTGGAACGATACGTACATTGTTATTTGAAGTAAACTAAAATGTTGCATCATGCTAGAAAGGTTATTCAGCTTTTGAAGTTTGAACTTTACAAACCCATGAAAGGCACACTAAAGGAGAAAACAATTATTTAACTTGCTTATCCTGTACAATGGTGGTAGCTATGCACAGTGACTTTTTTGGGGACTGCATTACCATAGCTGTGCTTACAGCCCTGTGTATCTTTATGACAGTATTATTTCTCTCAATAGAAAGAAAAAAAGTGTTTAAAAATGTAGATAAAATTCTTTTTCATTTGAATCAGTAATACCTATAACAGATACAGACATTATAGAATAGAAATTTAGTAGCAGTGTAAAGCACTAGACAGCATTGCCTTCATGTAGTTGAGAAACTGCAGCCTGAGCTATTTGCCAGCTTCCATCTTGTGGTAACTCTTGCATCCTGCATGCTGCTAACATTACACTGAAAATGCATATTTCATTATTATCTGATACAGTCATCTCTCATGGATTGTCAAAGTCTGTCTGTCTCCTTTTTGGAGTAACAATGTGCTACCCTACTGTCAGCACTCTCTGCTCCCACCGAAGTCTAATTAAGATTATCCTGTCTGAATGTTTCCTTTCACCCCTACAAAATTTGGAAATAACTACTTCGAAATGAAAAGTGTTCACACAGGAATACAATTAAATCCTTTAATAATAACCACATTATTTAACTGAATGCAATTTCTCATGAGTAGAAGACCTGCAGTTCACAATTTGAAGAGTCTTCGTAATTGCTCTGTTCAGGAAAACCACTGTGGTCACACAAAGCCTTCTCGAGGTGGAAGCATATACAAAGATTTGGCCTGATCAGTACTTGGATAGGATATGTGAGTGAACACTGACTGCACTTGTTTCAGGGTATGGTGTTCTTGAATATGCTGCATTTGGGTAACCAGCTTTTATTAAAGACAAGGGATATTAGCAAAGGAGACAAAGTGAGATTTTCTTTTTACCTAACTTTCCACAACCTAAATAACCTTGCATCTCCTTTACCTCCTTACAGTCTCTCTGTATTTTCCTTTGCATGCAGGATTCTTCTCTGGCCCCACTCCTACACAGATCTGCAATGCTATTTCCCTGGCAAATAACTGTCACATTCCACTCTAGAACAGACTACTCCTCTTTGATGGACACAGTGCTATTTCTGTATGAAGTTTGCTGACTGCTATATTATTCTCTAGGGTGAAATGAGATATATAGTCATGAAATATCAAATGGAATATTTTCACCTGAAAAGATCTTTGATAATTGTCTCTGGTGAATGCCTTATCTTCTGGTTGCCAGATCTTCCTTATGATGCATGCTTATAAATTCCATACAGTCCCTCCAACATTCTTCTTAATAATCCTGAGGCATCTACACTAAATGAACAATACCAAGGAAGAGATGGGCAGTATTATTACAGTAGTTCCTGGCACACAATTAGCCTAGTTGAACTAGCACTCTCTCCAAACAATTCACAGGCAAAGTTTGTGAATTAGCCCATTCAATGACCATTTTTAATGCAGTTTGGATGTAGCTGCTCTGAATTTGAAGCAAAGGCAGTTTAATAGCAAGGAGGTAGCCAGATTTTATCACCTGGTTTCAGAATCAGACCTAGTGCCCATATCTGCCAATATTCATGTCACCTTAGCATCAAGTGATCATTTTAGTACATAGCCATGCACAATGTAATAGTGAAAAATAGTAATAAGTCATTTGTCTTATCCACAGAAACAATGAAATTTTTTTTTCTATGTAAGTCTCTAATAATCCCAGGCAGGTATCATTTACACATGTGATAGATTCAATTTTAGCTGATAAATCTATCATACATGGAGGTGCCTTCCAGTATGCCTAAGAAATCAGGCAGATTAGTCATTGTTGGTCCCCTTGAAATCCAGGTAGAGCATAGATGCCATCCTGCCCTAAAAGTAGCTATGAATTTTTGCGAACAAGATTTTACATCTCAGTTACACACCACTAAGGTAAAGTGAGGCTTCTGTAGTAAAGTAGGAAAAGAGAGATCTTTTAAGAGGTCTAGAAGAATCTCCGAGCATCTTTGAGGACGTGATTCAGTTCCAAATTAAGACATTTACATTTAGGTGTCTACATGGAGTTGTAGAAGTCAATATCCCATTACTGTCAGTAAAGAGCTGAGTTCAATTCACATGTCCAGACATATGTGCTATTGTCATGTGAAAATATGACAATAAGCACAAAACATCCAAGATATTCAGCAGAACTGGCACAAACGGCAGCACTTATGGAAGCACTTATGGAAGATGTGTATCTGGATGAGTAACTAGTAACCAAGAATATCTAAGCAAGTAGAAATCCATGCTCTGGCAACTGCATCAAAATGCACGTATTTTTCCATGACTAGTGCATTCTATTATCATAAAAAAAATTAATCAGATCATATAAATTGTCCATAGAAAAAATTGTGATGCCACTGAATTTCAGCATCCAACTGACCGATCTGCAGGTCACAGAGCCCAAAACAGAGGTAAAATTATGCTTTACAGTTTCAACAAATTTGTTTTTCCCCGTTTGTCTAGCTTCAGATCTCAGTTACAGAATATGGTACTATGTATCAAAGGCACCAAACAATGAACAGGAAGAATTTGGAAAAACATTTTTTTACTATTTAAATTTTTAATGTTCAAACTCCAGTGTCAGTAGTGGAGGAAGGAAAGTGTTCATGTAAGAAAAAGCCACAACAGCAGATACTTACTGTTGAAAATAAATGTGACAAAAAGGATGAAAGCCTCATTTTTGCAAAAAAAAAAAAAAAAGAAATTAATAGTCATTCACTTCTAATTATTCCCCAGCAATAAATGAATAATGAAAGTTGTTTGTATAATTTCCTATTCATCGGGAATACCAAGTAGGAAGGACCATTTACCATTTGCATATCATTGAAGTTAATGCCACTTTCATGCTTTAGTGAATACAATAAAATGTTAAACAACATTGAATTTAAGCTATAATTGACAATACATTACCAGTTTTCTCATAACGCTTTAAAGTCAGAAAGGCACATAACAAGAAGAATGAATTACAGAATCTTTGACAATCAGTTCCCAGCTTATGTCCCAACAGCATGATATGGGTTGCAGCTGCACTCTGAGCATAGGCAGCCAAACTTCTCAGACGTGGGTGTTGCAGAGCTAGTAGGTACACTTGGGGCCCTGATATCGTTTCCTGGAAAATGTGTCACAAAAGAAAGAAAAATTCAAATGTGACAATAGTCACAAAACAGGTTACAGTATATTTTTGAAGTTTGAAAGACAAAAAAATGTAAATTTGAAATAATTTATCTGATCTTTCCACAGATCGATCCAATGAGTTTGCTCCCTAGATTCCTTCAATGAAACCCTGAAACGATCATTAATAATTAGAAGTGACAGACAGTGAGAACTTCAGCAATTTTTTTTTCTCCCTCTCAGCCCTTCCTCCCTAAGGACAGGCAGCCCTCTCCTACTAAAGGGGTTGAATATTGATCACCACTTTTGGAGTATTCTGCAAGTCAGACAACTCTGAGTAGTCTGTGTACATGGAAGCAGCTGTAACAAGCCAGCTACA
Organism: Manacus vitellinus; assembly: GCF_001715985.3. Taxonomy (NCBI): domain Eukaryota; kingdom Metazoa; phylum Chordata; class Aves; order Passeriformes; family Pipridae; genus Manacus; species Manacus vitellinus. Next base: position 16,526,796 of record NW_021939396.1, read on the forward strand.
TGTTCCTCCACTGATAAAGTCAAGGAAGTTTAGTGCTTGTAAGCTGGAGCTGCAAAGTACCTTGCAGCTGTAATCACTCCAGGACAATCTTGCATAATGAACAATTTTGTGAGATGCAATTCTACATCACAATCATACTAAAAGTGGTCCTCTAATATCTTGGACTGGATGTAATTGTATGAGAAAGATATGTATAAGGTACAATATAGCTGTAGTGGCTGGAATGTTCTGCAGGACATCCCTGACAAATGAAGCACTCAAAAGTTTTAATTAAACTATTCCTGTGACTTAAATACTAAATTATGAAAAAATCCAAGTTCCATTGCTGGGTTCTGCAAGATTAATTTACAGGAAAATGTAAAGAAAGGAAATGCTTTATTTTATATCAAAGTCCGAAACAGAAACTCATAATGAAAGAATCCCATCAAGTATAACAGGGTAAACTCAGCATTTTTAAAACTGATGTTAAGAATGCTGGAAAAGTTCTCTAGGGTAACACAATTTATTCTCATAGACATGACAAATTTAGGCTGAAGAGTTCTTTTAATGGAGTATAGTTACTTAGAAAGTGGAAATCACTTCATTTCCATGAGGAAGGAAAATACAATAAAAACTGCTTTCAGAAATAAAAGGGACTAAGTAAGTACAGGAGAAAATAGATCAGCCTAGAGTTATTTAAGAACACAGGAGATGTTGCAAGGCTCTTCACAAGATAGCTCTTTCTAAAATTATCTGCTTTAGAGTTTAAATTTCCTTCTAAATTATTTAAGAAATGAGAGTGAGCTGTCTCACCCTGCTGCAAAAACAAAAACTATCACTGATAGAAAAACAAAAGGACTCTTATCTGTAGTAAGTTTCAATTTCACAAGAAAATAGTCCTAAAAGCCAGAATGGTTGGCTTTGAAAACTCTTTTCCATTTAACCATCTTACATTCAGCTTTCCCTAACCAGAATAAAAAAGAGAAGCAATTTCAGCCTCAGCTCAAGAGAATTTATCTTTGACGTTGGGATCACAATGTTTATCATTCACATAAGCCCCCACCTTTCAAAGTGGAGGTTGCACTGCAACCACTAGAGGTAGAAAAATTGAACATGAAAACAACTACCACTGTGCTTTGAGGTATTTAAATGAAAATTGGTTATTATTTGATAGAACTGTATTGCCTACAGTCACGCACTCTGTGCATGTCTGTAGAACTCAGTTTCCCAGTTTCCTTACTGCTGCCTAGTCTGCCGAAATGCACACTCCAGTAATTTGCAGCATATAGGTAGCTCTAAGGACACAAGAAAATATATTAAATAGAATACACATGAAGTAACATGAATTTGAGCTATTTCCTTACAGATTTTAAATCTATTCTGAAACTTACCTCCAACAATGAATTTTTTAATATTTCTAGATAAGGCAGAGAGGTATAAAAACCAGTTTCAGCTGAGTGAAATTCTCTAATTCAAATTTCATTACAAATGTGTTGTACATTTTGGAGGGTATGTATTTTGTTTCCTATAAGTTTCTTCACTGAACTCTGTATAAAAATATGGTACCCTTGGATGAATCTCAGATGTCTGTTCCTCAAGAAGAAGAGTGTATTGGTCTGACTTCATCGTAATTTAGTCTAGACTATTTGAAAGCTTCATGTTTATATAAGCTACAGAGGAACTTCTAACACTCACTTGTGTCACAATAGGGGTCAATGGGGAAAGGAAAACTGTCTAGACATAGGTACATTAGTTATGTGATTAAGTACAAGGCTGACAAAAGTAACAAAATTACTTCATTGCCTTTTTATTTCAGAAGAGTCAGCTGTCACTGTTGTGGTCAAAAAAGAAAAGGAACTCAGGAAGCACAGGATGTATGCTATTGTGGGATGAGGTGGTCTTCCATCAGCAGGAAAAGATGCTATCCCTGTTCTTAGAGGAATATCAGCAACAAACTTATCTCCCTAAAGCCATCTTCTACTCCTTATCCAAACATCCTAAATTTTTATTACCTGTGATGGGACTGATTACCCAAGGTCACCTTGCTCCTCTGTGCTGTAGCAATGCAAAACAGGTTTGCCTGTAATGCTGAGGGGGCTTGACCTGGTTCTGGAGGAAAACAGTGCAAGAAACCATTCATGTCATTTCAACATCAGCGTGCTTGCCAATAATATCGCCTGAGATGTTTCAGATTCAAAAAGATAGACATAGTTTCTTAGCTTCAGACATTCATCATGTGCATTAAATGAAATGCAAATTTAACTGTGGCATTCATTAGGAACAGAAGCTTAGCTCAAGAGCATTTCTATTTTAAAGTCCTTGCTACAAGACTAAACTTAAACATCTAAAGCAAATAATCAAGTGCTAAAAATATACTCTAGATTCCTTTATTATTTCAAGCATCAAATCAGTTTCAAAACACCCTTCACATTACCAGCATATTTGAAACTCAGGCTGTGCATTTAAAATATGCATGAAGGTGCTTATTCTCAGTTATCTGTTCACCTGTATGTTGGGGTTAGTACTACTTTAAAGGTAAGAACAATGAGGCAATTCCACATGTGTTCTCACCAGGGTCTCAGGCTGAGACACCAGGGCAGTTGTTGTGGTGGGTGTTTCTTTGGGAATCCAAGCCCATTTCTGACCTTAAAACCCACAAAAATTCTAGACATCTTCTCTCATTCCTGTGCTTCTCCACGACTTCTTGTTGGTCTTCCACACATCTTGTCCTCTAATACCATGTGTCTCCACCCACAGTCTCACAGTCTTTTTTCTCCAGTCACTAAAATCAGTCTCACAATCCAGTTATCGCACAGTGACTGATGTCCCCCTCAATCTACAGTCCTATTGACCATGGCCTTTTTTACTACACAGTTTTTTGGCTATTAATCCATAAACCCAGACAGAGAGGACTATTTTTCCATAAACCCAGGTATATCTACACTTACGATAACCCTAATCCACCTGTCCTTACATCTAATACATTTGCTAACCTAGAAAATTATATCAAAGATTTGTATCACACAGTGAAATCTTCCCCCAAAAGAATTTCTGTCAAGTGTACAAAGTATTTGTCACTCTGCTCCTGGTAAACCCAGTACAAAAATCATTATTTAAAGTAATTCAATATCTAAGATAAAGCTATGATAATAAATAAAATTCTTTAGTTATGATTAATATTCCAGTGGACTTAGAAACCCAAATCATGTATTGGAAGCTTTTTCTTCATTGTTCCATGAAAAGACTAATGGGAAAAAAAAATATTAGTACCTTGCAGGAAGGACAACTCCCTATGACTAATAATGTGTTTACAACCTCCTCTCATCTGCCCAGTCTCCATACACCTAGCACAGAGATACAGAAAATCTAGGCTCAGAGAAATTTATAGAAATAATTCAAACCACAAAGAGGAGAAGATTGATTAGTAAAACAACTCTTGGTTTTGGTGATCATGGAAAACAGTTAATCATCTTTGATTTAACAACTGTGCTTTATGCATTAAAATATTATTGTTTCATTCCTTTACGTGTTTTCTCTTTCCTAGATTAAACCAATTCAAATGCTTCATGATTTCTTCACAGGTCATGTTTTTACCAGTGGTTTTATTTTTAGTTGAAGTTTTTCAGCTTGTCAAAGTTCTTTCTCAGAAATTAAAGCTTGGTACACAGAAAATGAACACAGTAATTCAAGTGATATTTTACTAGCTCTCCAACCTCTCACATATCAGCTCTTTTGTCAGTACTTACCAGAAGAAGACAAACTATTTTTTGCAAGAGCATAGCACTGCTGACTCGTATTTAGTTGGCATTTCAAGGCAACCCTTCACACTTGCTATCTCACCAGTCAATACTGCTTCCTAAACCTAGAGCATAAATACAGTGGTAAGTCCACCCTTCCTGTAAGCAAATCTACCCAACACAGCTTGGTTTCGGTGTAACAAACCACTCGGTCTCTACTTCATATACACATTCAGGACTGTAATTAAAATTATAGTTTCATGCTTTAGACATTTTCCTCTGTCATCGAATACTGGACACTACTGCCAGCTTCGGACACCGAAGGAGGTAGGTTGTAGGTTTGACCCAATAAGAAAAATCTTACAATCTTCTATGCCTAGTGTTTAGTCTTAAAGCCTTCTTCAGGTAAAGTGAACACACAGCTTGGGGTGGATGATAAAAATTAACTATGATGGAACATTATATCAAAATATGTATATCTTCTCTCTGACAGTCTGTGACTACTTACAGTCATCCTCATGGACCTGACAAGTCCCATGACCATTATCTTCTACTGATTTTCTGTGACACATGTATGTTCTTACAATAAATAGAAGACAAGTTGTGTGGACAGGAATCCCAGCATGAGTTAAAAGAACAAACAAAGAAAGAAAACAAATCTATCCGTATTTCTCAGGTGAATAATGTGAGTAAAAGAAAAAGAAACACAAAAAATAGAGGCTGAGAAAGGATATAAACCTTCAGCCATGTAAGGTATATCTAAAATCTCCCTGGATTGTTTAATTCATAGGACATTCTACATAGGCTTTTCGTATTTGGGTTCATCTCTGAATTGCCCTTTGTGAAACTTGTATGTGTCCCAGTAGCTCCTTGGGGAAAATAAGCAGAAGCAGGAGTTCAGCAATGTGAATACCCGATGAGAAAAGAGCAGTCAGTGTGACAAGCTGGTGTTGGCAACACAGGTGTCTAACCACTGTCAATCCTCTTCTAAATATCACTGGCTGCTCATCTGAGCTCTGAGCACAATCTTTACAGACTGAACTGAAATAAACAGGATCCTTCTGAATATTTAAGCTGTGTAACATCCAACCCAAAGGGGACATTCAGATTTCTCCACAGTGCATGCAGAATACAGATGCCATTGGCCAAAATTTCACAACATATGTACATTTCAGAGCACCACTTTATGTACAAGTAATTGAATAATTCTGCGTAGATAAATAATGAATAGATTAAGATCAGATCTGTGTTGTGCACACTTCAGCCAACTTGCATCTTTAAAAATTTGATCCTGTATCTGGGAACAAGTAGTATTATCTTAAACAAAGATGTGTTTCACATTGCCAAGGTATTCTCTAACTCCAGGAGTTTCTTGAAGATAAGTTCTAAGTACCATGAGATGGATAGTTCATAATTTCTTCCATCTGAGAAACAAATTCTACTCGTGTTACTTTAATATCAGGTGGGGTGAAATTTGCATTTACTTTTATGGAATAACAGGCTCCCCTAACACCAGACAAAAAAGACAGAGGAAGTAATTAGCACTCACTGAAGTTATTATGAACTCCACAGAAAAAAAAAGCTACCTTAAATTGTGTGGATGTGTGCAATAGGTGAAACAATTGGCTTGAGATATACAGTGAGACATGCAACTAGCTATCTTTTTTTTACGCTCTTTTAGATACTTCATGTTATTGCAATATACAGTTTTCTCCTTAATTCCACTGGGTATCATCTCACAATCGTGCTGACAAAAAAATAAATTCATTGTTTAAGTTCAAATGTCACCCACTGGGAATGTAATTATTATAAATGGCATTCATAAAAAATTGCAGAGAGTTAAAAATTTTGTGAAACATTAAGGGAATAAATAATGGAATGAAGGGGGAGTGAAGAGGAAGTAACAACTGTATTCAATCAAACCATTGTGAAATTGTTATACTTTGGGAGTCATGATAACTTAAAAAGGAGGTACAGAACCTTAAGTAAAAGTATAAATCAACATTACTTTTTTTCTCTTCTATTCCTAAATGTAGGAATATTTTCTTTTCTGAAGAAGGTGCATTTAAAATCAATGTTATCCTGGCAAGAACTACAGAGCACATCCATTTCTAAAGGTATTTTATCAGTACACATAGCTACATTGAAAAACATCTTTTGAGACTACTTCCCAAACTATTTTATGCAGAACACCACTGTCTAGACTTCTTTGGAAGTCTTTTCATGCAGCCAAAGAAGATATTTCCTGTCCCAAGTGGTAAATGCTTTTTTCACTAACTAGGCAAAGATGTGTTAAATATGATCCCCTTCAGGCTGCTGCTTTGGAGACTGAATCTGAAATTATTTATGCCATTGGTAACAGCTAGGCTAAGTTAGGAAAGGAACTGAGTGGCAGGGAGTCTATTTAATTACAGCTTAGCATCAAACCAGGGCTAGTCTTTGTCATTAGGGTGAAAGGTATCCACAAAACAATAACAACAAAAGAGATAAAAGCACTGATATGCATAGAGTTCTGGCTAAGGAGAAGAAAGGTGTGATTCTGTGCCACGTTTTCACAGTTTAGAAATACAACATCAAAAAAAAAAGTTTTTTTGTGATGAAAATTGTCTCACAGACAAAGCAGAGGACTTCTTCCTTCTTTCATCACCAAAAAGTTGTTGACACAACCCAGCCTTACTGAACTCCATTTCTTCTCACTGTAATGCAGTCTACATAAGATTTCCTGTGTATAGGTACACTGGAGATGCTTTTGAGTTCACCTGATCTCCTTCCTGCCACACAACAGCTGGGCTCTTTCCCTTTCAGAGCTTAACACCTCAGCTGTGCTGAGGTGTGTGAGTAGAAGGAGCTCAGAGAGCATATTCTGATGGTCACACTGCCTGAGCAGGGCTTAGCCTGGCCTACCTGGAGATCATGGCTCCGACTGCATCCAAGGATCTCAGTGCAGGGAACACTGCAAACCCCACAGATAATAGATGAAAGAAACACAGACAAATGGAGACATATAAGAAATAGGGAACAAAAGACCATAATAATAGTATACGACAGTGGGAACTTCAGCAAACAAGAATGAAAGACCCTTCTACAGATCATCTGGTTCATCCCTCTGCTCTTAAGCAGAAGCAGTTGTGCACCTGTAATATTGGACAGGCTCTTGTCTGATCTACTCTTCAAGCACATCAGTATGACAATTGCACAGATACCTCAGATCTTAGTGCTCCACCAAACTTACTATTAGGAAGTTTTTCTCATCTTAATCTTCACTGTTACAGAGCTGACCAACCTCCTTATTCCTCCAGACATGGAAAAGCAGACATGGAAAATACAGTATTCTCATATTCTTTGCCTGTTTCCATGTTTTTGGCCAAAGCTTCTCAATCTTCTCAGGACTAAAAGATTGCAATTCAAGCTCTTTCTCATTCTGAATGATTTCTGTGGAATCACTTTCCTACAGGTATGCCTCATAGGTTCATAGATGGACAAGGCCCAGAAACGTTTAAGAATTCCACCTGATGCCTTACCAATTTTGAGCAGAGAAGTGTTTAATTGCCATCTCTTATAGTCTGTACTTTATTTACATGTCTTTGCTTCATACTTGGATGTTTTGGCAATAGCTGGAAATAATTAACTTGTCATCTTGTGTCTTCTTGCAGACAAGTGGTCCATCAAATATCATCCCACAACTGATTTCTATATTCTTGTCCTTCACATATTCTTGTCCTCTGGCACGTGAATAAAATTGTTTCTTCCTGTTATGTTTAAAAGGAGTGTATTCAGAGAAAAATTACAAAACTTTCAACATGCAGCTTCCACTACAGACTCATTTTATGAGTTTAACTGGAGCTTTAAAGATATACAGACTTCTGCATATTTTTTTTTTTTTGACCAAAGATGGATTTTACCTAGTGAGTTCTTTCCTCGCTTACCTTAGGTAGACATTCATAATTTACCAACATTTCTGTCAGTATATCTATCTTTGCTAGAGACACTATATTTTAAAGAACTTAACTACCTCCCTAAGTGCCTTAAGGTACATGTAATTGCATCAATATATCTGTATTTCTACTCTTATTGGTTATCTTAATCTTTGAAACTAGCATAAAAAATAGTTTTTTATTGAAATAACTGCTACCAGATTATCAGTGTGCTATCTTAGCTATACTAGTATGAGCGTAAAAAGAAATGGATCGTGGTACAGATAGTGCTTAAGCACATACTGTTCTGATCATAAGTGATATCAATTCAGATATTTCTGCCCCAGCTGCTTGCCACTGTCACAATCCAGTGTTCCTATCTCCCGAAATCCATAGTATGTCTGTGTGTGCAGCTGCACCTTGGTCCTCTCAAAATACGGAACAGAGGAAAGACATAGAAAGCAAGCCTAAGTACATCACTTTATATGACTCTTCCATCCTCATCAATACCTGCCACTGTTCAGCCTTGAGGTGTATTTATGCTGTATAGCAGAATATGGTGCAGAGATTCATCAACAAGCAACGAATGCCTTGCTTTAAAATCAGAAATTCATCAGACTTTCTCAGCATGATTCCGTGTCTAAGTTAATGAACCTGCAGAGACATGAAACAAGAGATTAAAGAGAAGTAAAGTCCTGATGGCAACCACAATGAGCAATACTTTCTACTGGAGAAGCAAGAAGAAGCTGGAGGCAATTATTTCCTAACCTGTATCCACTCTAAAAGAGCAGTTTATCTGATCCAATTTTCTGCACCTTTTGAAAATGCTATAAAAAATTTTAGCGTATCTAGGAATAAAAAAACTCTATGATTTTCTCAGGACTTTATAATTTCTTGATCATTCACCTTAGTTATATTCCACTTAACTGAAAAAATTGTTTTAAAAAGGCAAAAGCATAATTATCTCAATCCATTTCAGGAGATGGAAAAAAATGTTTAGGAGTATTTGTTCAGGGAAATCATTCTAGATCTTGCTGTTATGAAGCACAATTAATTGTAAATTTTTCTTTACAGCAAAATTACTGCTTCACTTATGAACACATAAAATGGACTTTAAAACTATGCAATTTTACACCTATTCATAAGATTTTAGTGCTGTTCTTATAAAATCAAGCACAAACGGCTTGTCCTTTCAATGTTGTTCTTTTTTCTTTCCCTTTCTCCATTAATCCCAGCAAATATCAAGGTCATACTGAAAGTTACTGCACAGCAATGTGTACTCACATATACATTTCTATTTATTTGTAAAGCAGTTAAACAATCTTTGCTTCAAATGAAATTTTCAAACAGTTGGGCAGTGTCCAATTAATTATTTTAAATTATTAATTTTACTAGTGTTACTTTCAAGACTCTCTCTTTAAAATAAAGATTAAACTTGTGAAACCAGAGAAAATGCATTACTTACATTAAACAACCACACAGCTAAGTTTGTTTATTCTGTTTTATTTCAGCAAATAAGTAATTTTTTAGAAAGAAAATAATATATTTGAAAAGTTTTTTTACCCAGTACAAAAGGGTTTGCTGACTGAAGACCAAGAAACTCAGATAAAAATTTTCTCTTACCTTTACACATAAAAGAAATGGCTTAGTTCTCTATTTTTGGTTCCTGGAAAATGATGACAAGATTTGAAGGATTCTTCAGCCATTAATATGCCAGTAAAAGAGTAAGAGAAGTAATTTTTGTAGTAGGTGACATATAAGGAATCAAACTATGGGAATTAACCATGTTTGCTTCCTTTAAGAAAACATTAATTGATGAGAAAATCTTAATAATTGAGCTAGGAAGTGTCATAATTGCATTATAGTGCATTCACTTATGCTTTATTCTAATTCCAGTATTGCAGGAAAATAACCATGAAGAACTCCTAGGGACAAGTGTGATTCAAAGACAGTCCCCACTATGTTGTTGAATGTGAGACAACATTTCTAGTTAGTCCTGTCATCCACACCCACTGCTGTGGTACCACCTACACAACCTCTGTAGGGCATTTGGAGAATGGGATAGAGAGCTATCCCATTTCCTGTGTGCATCCCCTTGACTCTCATATTTCAAATGTCAGGGAGAATGCTTCCTACCTGGGTTTAGAAGCTCATCTTTTGGAAAGGTAATTTGCAGCCAGACATCCTCATGAGGGAGAATGTCTTTCTCACAAGGAGATGTTATGGGCAAAGAGTGAGAAGAATTTTTTTAAGGGGAGTGAGATGATGCCAGATGTGCTTTGCTCCTGGTAGCCTACCAAGAAGGCTACAAGAACAAGAATGCTTCTCAGAGCCGGGCTGCATATGAAGAGGTGGACAAAAGCAAAACAAGAGGGGAGATGCTGAAATCCAGTGCTGAGAGGGAGGATAAGGGCAGCTGTGTTCAAGTCACCTGGCTGACAGAGCTTACAGCTGCAGAGCAGTGCTGCAGGACTGGCAGTGATGATCACTCAAGTAATCTCTTCCTCACTCCTTTCCCTGCAGGATGAGGGTGTTTGCTTGTTACCACATTCCCGGCCCTGCAGGACTGAACAGAGACTGGGACTATGGTAGGTGCTGTAAAGCTTGGAATATGGGGATGGAGGAGTCACGAAATTAAATATAGCAAAGGAAAAGAAACGCTGATCTAACAAGCAAATTTACAGTGTGCAAGCTCTTCAGCACTGAGTCCTTGGCATGCTAACTGCCACCACCTACATCAATTTGGTACATAAATATATACATACAAAATTATATGTATAAATTTAGAGGGAGTCATTAGGTTAGCTAACCACACCAGCCCGTGGCCCCACACTACTCAGATACTGTGGCAAAAGATTGGACATACAAAATATCTTGCAGTGTATCCATGAGGTTTAAAAAAAAAAAAAATCTTGGTAACATAAAATAGTTATTTCTTCATTGTAGGTATAAAGCTACCTAAGAGCAGTTAGAATCTGTTTGTTACCATAGAGCCTTCACTTAGAGTAAAATGGTAAAAGACACAGCAAAGTTTAATGTATGATGGGGGAACACTGTAGATCTATAGTTTTCTTAGAGTTACATGAATGACCCAGAGAAATTGATTAAAAACAGCATCCTACAAAAAAACAAAGACCAAGAATTGTGGTTTTAAGCAAGTAAAATTGAGCAGTACACATTAAATTACAGACTTCCAATCAAATTACTTTTGTTTTACAAGAAACCTCTAAAGTAATTGTAGATCTTCTGCTGATCAAAACACATTGACTTCTCCAAGATCAATATTCCCCACAAATGGAATATTTATCTAGACAGTATCTGTGAAACTTCAAGATAGTAGAGCCTTACAATAAATTATTGAATATTGCTATTTTAATTGTTTACATATTTTAATTTAAGAATAATTTAAATTAATCTTTAAAATTAGCTAATAAAGGTAAAATAAAACACACATTTTTTATCCTTTTGGTATTGATTTTGCTACAGGAGTTACTTGAAATGAAATGAAATACACTTTCTCAGGCTGTTAATAAAACTCCTGTCAGTTAATTTCTTGTTCTTTTTAATCCTAATATAAAATCTAGTGGGGGAGGCTGCCATTGGCAAGGCTGAAATTGTAAATCTACTAAAACATCATACAACCACTGTCATCTGAGCATATTTTCTTACTTCTTGTAACACTTTCTATAAATCCAGCTTCCTTTCATACATTAATTCCCAGTCTCTTTCATCTGGTAAGAAAACAAGGCATTCACATACTGGGAGTAAAGAAATTTTTGTTGTCAATCCACTTTAGAAAAGCTGGGATTTAGGCCTATCAACCTGTGCTTGCCTATTCTGTGGTCCAATATGGGACCCTTGGTTATGCCAACACAGCCCTTTGAGGGTCCTTTGCAGTCTACAGCAAGGAACTGATTTGGTTTTAAAAAACAAGCCAGAGCTCCTTTTACTGCTGCGTGACTGTAATTCATACCTGTTTCCCACTGCAGCACCCCATGGTTTGGTACTGGAGACAACTATAAGGAAGGGATCAGAAGGAGCAGTAGTTCTGGAGGCCAATATCACTGGTTGGCATCACAATGTATAAAATCACTGCAGCAACACTTCAGCAAACTCCTCTAAGGAGATCAAAATATACTTCAGCTCTTTGCTCTGATCTGCAAATCATTTGGTCCTGAATTGTGTCATACTTTTTTTGCTGCTGATCAGTAGTTTTGATGTGCATTTATTTTTCTACTGTACCCACATAGTCCAAAGACTATGTCTTCACTTTGTCTTCCTCTTTCTGTTCTGGTCTCCCTCCTCTTCCCACTAGGCCAGCATAAGCACCTATGAAGGCCAGCTCAAGCACTAGCCTTATGAAAAATAACCAAGTATCATGTTGTATTAGTATTAAATATGTTGTGAGAGACTGAAAATAAACAGTTGCGGACATAAAGGAGGTAAGAATAGCAATCTCTTTCTAGTGACTATACTGATTTACAAGCATGTCAAAATACAGCCTCCAAAAGTAATTGCAGGTAGTAACTTTGCTTTCCATCTCTGTATAAGAAAATTCATGTTTTTCACTGTGTTAGTACATCTTTACACTTCATGGTACATTTTATAATGCCTTCTGAACATAGCATGTTTTGCATTTGTCTTTGTCAGCTTTTTCCAAATATTTAGAGGAGGGTGAAAACTATAATAAGCAGGAGAAGAATAGCTGTGAAATATACTGAAGGTAAGAACGAAACTCTGATGGCTCATCTGGCTGACTTCTGGCCTCTAGAAAGAATTTGTTTTTTGAAAGAGTCAATATTTACTTTCAACTAAGTATACACCTATTATTCAATGTGTGACACCTGCTGCATTCCCATGGAGTTTTTTAAGGCTGCACAAGACACGATTCACTGCTAGTCGAATAAATTGCAGGTAAGCCTCCAACACAGAGAGGATCTGCCCCTTAGATCCATGCAGAAAGGGAAGATGTCATTTACACATGATTTTATTGCAACTAGAAATTTAATCTACAGTGTTTTTCATTTTATTTGTGTTTTTCTGTTCTTGTGCACACAAACATCAGGAGCTTCACACTGAGGATTAGTAAAGGTCTTACTTAGAGCAATTTCCCATTTTGCTGAAATATTTCCATTTTTACTGAAAAAAGGAAGAAAACCCCAACCAAACAAACAAAAAACCCCCAAACCAACAAAAGAACCAATCCATGTCAAATCATCTACCGCCACTGAAATATGATGACATTTTTGACAGATGTCAACACTCTTTTAACGCGTTAAACCATCCTTTCGTATTTTTTGACATGGCCTTATGGGAGTTGAGGACTAGGATAAAAATCCATGTTTTAAACCTCTGACATTCTCCATCAGTGAAACTGCATCTCCCACAATGCCAAAGTAGTGGTGCATAAGAAACATTTTGTTTGTTTGCTGTCTACCACAATATAAGCCTTAATCCCGATAGCTGTCTGGAGATACTACTGCTGTGCAAAATATAATTAACAACATTATTAATGCACAATTATGTCAACATCCCCTTACCTATTAGAGAAGGTTTGTCTTGAGCTTTTGTAAACACAATTAAATATAATAGTTAATTACGGTACTGAAATCACATAATAACTAACTGTATGCCTATCTAGAGACTTTCAGCATGAAACAACACCAAACTAGAGATACAAAATAAAATATTTTGATAAAACTGATCATTACTAAAAATTACTAAGAATGTTATATTCCATTAGTTTCATCAGTTTTATCCATGAATCATTTTTATAGATTTCAGAAGGTATTCTGTAAGTTTCTTATAGAATTAAGTGTGTCAAAACTGGTCCCTTTGACATGATGAAAAGTTATTAAAATATAAAATAACTCTTCAACAAATAATACTAAATTGTGCTGCTAATTATAGACAACTCCAAATGGAAGAAAACTCAGGGTCTCTCATCCAACCCCCTGCAAGCAGGGTGAGCAATGAGAACAGTACAGTTCTTCAGAACTTTATCCAGTCGAGTGTTGAAAATCTCCAAAGATGCAAACTGTTCTTCCTCTCTGGCAATCTGTTCCACTGAGTGACTGTTCTCACAGGGAAAAAGCTTCTCATTCCCAGCTGGAGTCTCTCCTGCATCAATACATGTCCACTGTGTCCATCTTCTTTAAGGTCTCCCTGTAAGTACTGACCAGCTGGTTATAGGTTTCCCCATAGCCACCTCCTCCCTTGCTGCACAAGTCCACTTCCCTCAGCACCTCTTCATATGGCAAGTGTTCCAGTCCTGACCAGTTTGGTGGCCCTCTGTTAAACTTGCTCCAGTTCATCAATATCTTTCCTGTATTTGGGGTACCCGGATGCATTAATCTAAATGTGATCTAGACAGTGCTGACTGGAAGCAAATACAGCCTAGGGTGTTGTCTGTCTTTGCTGCACACAGGTTCCTGTTCAACTTGCTGAACCCCCACCTCTTTTTCTGCAGAACTGCTCCCTGGGAAGGCTCTCCGTAATCCCCAGCCTTGCCAGGAGCTCTTCTCTTCTAGGTGCAGAACCTTACATTTGCCGCTGTTGACTTTCAAAATGTTCCTTGTTGGACCCATCCTCCAGCCTGTCTATGTCCCTCTGGATGGCCACCTGGACCTTTACAGTATGGTATCATCTGCAAACTTGATGAGGGGACGTTTCATAATTTCCTCCCACTCATTGCTACATATTATATGGGATGTGTACCAGCCAGATTCCTGCAGTATCCTTGCAAGAACTTGTCCGTTCCTTATCAGGTAGAGAAACTCCATCCCACTAACCACTACTCTCTGATCTGAACATCCCACATGTGTTTTCACAATTTAGTTGTTCACACATCCACTCTGTAATATCCCCACTTTGACATGAAAGGAAATCACATCCACTGCTATTTTGTAATCTGAAAATCCAAGTATTTTGTCATAGAAAGCAGTCAGGTCAGTCAGAGCTGATTTACAAATTGTAAGTCTCTGCTGACTATGCCCAACCATCTAACATACTCCAGATTTTTCTAACAAAAAAAAATCCATGTACTCTAACACATCACAGATTTTTCTAACAAAAAAAAAATCTATGCACACTAACACAGAGATTTTTCTAACAAAGAAATAATTTTCTTGTTTACTATCCCTTTTTACTGGTGTTATGTTTACCCTTCCAGTGTTTCTTGGATCCTAAAATTGGGATTTTCAGCATTCTTCCAGCAGACTGGGGGAGGGATGAGGTAGAACGTGAGGAGTATAGTGTTTCAGCAGCACACTGAGTCATTTGTTAGTAGGACAAGGATATTGATGGGAATCTGAAAGTCAACATGTAGAGCTATATTTATGTTTTCCTTTCACAGCCTTCTTCCTTCTTACTCTTTGCTAACTACTTGGAAAATTGCACAATATCATTCCCCAGCCTCACGTGGCATGAAGGTTGTTGTTTGCTACACATTGACTATGTGTGTTTGTCAGGTCTGTCCATAAACAGCATTTCCAGCGGTCAAGCTCAAACGGCTCAGGCAACAAACACTTGACCACTAGACAATTACTGAAACAGGGTAACATATGACCCTGCCTGTCAACACAAGGTATTTTATTAGGAATGGAACAAAAATCACAATCCATAAAGCCAGCACACTGGCTATCAAAACTTTTCACTATTTATACATTTTAGCAAACAAAGGCAATAATGTTAATTGGCTACAAATTACATAGCTGTCTTATTAATTGGTATTCTATCTTCTATTGGTTAAATTATTCTCTTGCTTCTCCTGCTAATTAGACCACATGCTAAATCTTTTCCTTTTGAGCTAGTGCCTTCCTTGAGCCAATGGGTATGATCCCACCTGCCAGAATTACCCTTGAATGAGTTGGCTTTGTTTTATTCCTCATAATCTGGCATTACCTTAGTTGTTTCCTCACATGTCCCTCGTTTGCCAGTTTAGCATTCTGCTATGTCTGGGTTCAGTTGATGTATTGAAAAAAAGTTTCTTTCTTCTATTCTTTTTTTCTACAGCTGCTGCAATTACTGAGACACATTCAACATAATTTATCTCTTTGGGAGTCGTACATCAACATTAGAGTATGTCAGGTGAAATGTGCTGAAATCATGTATCAAAAACAACTGAGAGGTGTAGTTTCTTTCTTCATTGCCTAATAAGAAAGAAAGATAAATCAGGAGTCAGCATGAATACAAGCTTAAGAACCCTGTTTACTTCTTCATCAAAAGAATCAGGAATCTGTACATACATACAATTATCAGTAACACTTAGCCAATGCATGTGCTAGCACCACCACCACGACTTTCTAGACATACTGATTTCAAACACATCCATAGGCAACAACACAGAGACTAGGCTAGAGAAACTGCTGGTATCTTGAAGCTAAATATCCAGCCTATCTATATTGGCTCAATATTGGGAATGCCTGTCTGGGAAGGCCATGGGGGCCTGTGGAAAATTTCTACCAAGTTCTGAAAACTCAGAAATCCTCTCTTAGAGGAAGAGAATTTAACTTACTAGCATCAAACTGTCATAGGCAGAAAGTTACCCCATATGTCAAATTAAGGATGCTTGAGCCACGCTAGTTAAAAAGCCATGCTTTAAAAAAAAAAAGTCTGGTGAAACTGGACAGAAGTCTCAAATTCCTATTATGCTTCATACTTAATTTCTTTTCAGGAGTGGAATGTACCCTTGGATATGCCTAGATTCTAGCACTGTTTGCCATTTAGCAAATTACATATACAAAATATATTAATCAAAAATACATGCTCTTGAACAAGGGGGATATTGAGAGCTTGGGAATTCAACTTTATACTTAATATTCGAGAGCTGATATTAATTTGCTATGGGAATATATTCATGATAGTTTTTATGGAGGGCACTTTGACATCCCTTACCACCCAGGATAAACTGAAGTAGCCACTGTAATGAAAATAATTTAATTTAGCTTTTTTTGTGAGGGAAATTTCACACTGACACATGGAAAGCATCGAGCATAATTGTCCTTCCTAAAATAAAACCGATTTTCCTGACAGGTGCCTGTGTTTCACAATTGTAGCCTTCATGCAGCTATGGAAACTAACTGAAAAAGGCATTGAAGAAAATGTTCACTATAAGATGGATATAATAAGTCAGATAATATATTTAAATTAGTAATTTCCTCCTATATTTGATACTATTCTTGATAAGTAGGAGACATCAGAAAGAGGAAGGAAGCAATGTGCCTACATGTCTAAACACGAAATTAGTTTAATTATCATAACAAGAGAGTTTAAGTTATGCATTTGGGAAAAGCTTTTTAGCACAGAAAAAAAAGAGCAATTGGATGTATCACTTAAGAACATGTAGTTCTTATATTTGGATTTAAAGAACAAGTAAAAGATGCACCTATTGGGAAGGATCTAGGAATAGGTAATTTTGGTTATGTGTATGGAAACTATTATTTCAGATCATATCAAAGCCCCATTTTTCATTAATTTATGTCATGCAAAACACAGTGATTACAAGTCTAAACTTCCTTGAACAGTAAAAGCAAAATAAGACAAAGTTCTTCACCAAGTCACATGTCTACTGGGACAAAAAGCCTCCAGATGAGGAAATCTGGAGTCTAACAAATGTGAATAATATATTAAAGATGTATCACACATAATGCTCGCAGCATTGATAAAGTTGTCTGATGCTGCACATTTGAAGAGTATTATTTTCAAAAGCTTTTAAACTGAATCGACATTTACCACTTAAACCTTTCATTTCACTTAGCTGTGGGAAGTAAGGCATCTAATTGATTAGTGCCCTTTAGACTCCCTCTAAAGACAACAGAGGGAGGCAAATGCTTCTAGAAGATTCTCCTGATTTAAGAGCACTGTTTAAGCTAGGTGGTTACCACGGATCTCCACCGACTATGAGGGCAGTCAGCTAAAACCAGGTACCTCTTTAGCTGGGATTGCATGAGCAGAACCCCTCCCAGAGACTGTTTGTACTCCTTCATGCGAAAACATATTTAGGATACCTACAAGGTATGTCTGAAGATCCCTGAACCAAAGGCTGCTTAGACACATGAGAAATTCTTCCTAGTTCTTAAATTGTAGGAATATAGGATCATAGAATCATAGATTCATAGAATCATAGATCATAGAATCATAGATCTATGATTTTGTATTGGGCCTTGGAAGCTTAAGGAATGTACCATGGGTACAGTGAGTTTTCACTGTTACTGTCCCTTGCTAAGATCTGCTTTGAAAAATTCTTACCTAATGCTGCTCTTCCCTGTCCCTTAAGAAGTGCACGGGGCTTCCTGATTAACTGTATCCTCACATTCAATCAGGCTAAAGAATTTTCCTTTTCAGGATATTTCAGCTTTCACACAGAAACTTGGCTTGTTAAATTAAGTGAGAATATTTCTTTCAACTGCACTCAGAACTACTGACAGCTGAGATAGATTAAATGCTAAACAAAATATGAAATATTTAATCAATCACAAACTAGTTTTCTGTGAAGCTGGGAGAAGGCAGGAGAGGTGACTACATTCTGTAAATATGATGTGTTTGTGTGTTTTCATAACACTGTTCAACCAATCATTTTAGAGAACTTCCTGGCAACTTTCAGAAAGTTTTTAGAGTACAAAATAAGCAGTGAAGTAAAAGAAAAATAAGCCTTTTCTTTCCTGTTCATCCTCTAATGTAATACTTGTTATTTTCTAACCCAGACACATCAGAGACATAGATAATGAATTATTTGTTAAAACTGACATTCAGTTTTAACTGAAACTGGGCAAAAATCTTCCAGAAAATGCAATCTTCTTGGAATATATGTCACAGACCACAGCTAGCAAAATAAAATTAATGTCAGTGTCACCGGTGAAAAAACAACAATTGAATTTCTTACGGAGAAGTTAATAAAAAATAAGATCTCATCAACCTACATTCTGTTTAAGTTTGGATTTATATATACAGAATGCACTTATTATTTGAAGCAGCAGACTAGTCTACCTACTTTCCAGGGCAATTTGTTCTTTACATACCTACCTTACCACTACCCTCTTTTTTGCTTGGAAATCCCTTAAGACTATCTGCACACACCACCCATCTTTCATAGAGAGACTTTCTCCGGTAAGATAGAACATTCATCACAATCCAGGCTTAGGGTAAAAAAGCACAGAAGCTTCATTTACACTCCTGGAAACACCCAAAAGTTTAGATCTGTCAGGACTACTGCTAATTTCATTTGACATAGTGGTGATATTTCCCTTCCATGTAATCATTTTCTGGTTAGGAAATTTATTCACAAGAAAGTAATTTAGTCAGTTTTTATTGGATGAGTACTCAAAAGACATAGGTCAGCTGGAAGCTGACTTGAGCTTCAGTGCTGACTAAGTTATTACTTTTCAGGGGGACAAAAGATGAGTTGGGCAGCCTGGCCACTTGAACCTGGATAATTTCATTAATTTGTTAAGAGTTGTGCTAAAAACAGAAAGCCAAATCACTACACCTTTTTAGTTCTCAGGAGTAAACTAAGTATACTCTATCCCAAATGGTTGGCAGCATTTGACACGCAATATTGGTTCCCTATATTCTCAATGAATGTAACAGAAACACATTTTAAGTAGACTGGATCATTTTATGAAGACAATCACGTTTCCCTGCAGTCAGTGGATAGAAAGAAAAGGAGACAATAAACACTCTAAAACCACACTTAAATTAATCTGAGAGTCCCCTTCAGAGTTCCTCAAGCATCAACCTCTTTCCTCTTCCATTCCCTTAGATATCAGCATTTTAAGACAATCATAGATTGTACCATTATAGAATGGTTTAGGTTGGAAGGAACCTTTAAAGCTCATCGAGTCCAACCCCCCTGCACTTAGCAGGGACATCTTCAGCTAGATCAGATTGCTCAGAGCCCCATCCAACCTGACCTTGAATATTTTCATGGATGGGGTATCCACCACATCCCTGGATAACCTGTTCCAGTGTTTCAGCACACTAAATGTAAAAAATTTCTTCCTTATATCTAGTCTAAATTCATCCTCTTTTAGTTCAAAACCTTTACCCCTTGTCCTATCACAACAGGCTCTGCTAAAAACTGTCCCCAGCTTTCTTATAAGCCCCCTTTAATTACTGGAATGCAAAATATATCATAGGCATGAGTAGAAATCACAAAATCATGAAACTATTTGGGTTCGAAGGGACCTTAAAGATCATCTAGTTCCGAAACCCTTGCCATTGTCAGAGATACCTTTAACTAGACCAGGCTGCTGAAAGCCCTATCCAGACTGACTTTGAACACTTCCAGGGGTGAAGCATCCACAACTTCTTAGGGCAACTTGTTCCAGTGCCCCACCATCCTCACAGAATTCCTTCCTAATATCTAATCTAAACTGACCCTCTTTCAGTTTAAAGCCATTACCCCTTGTCCTATCGCTACAGGCCCTTGAGAAAAAGTTGCTTTCCAGCTTTCTTACAGGCCCCTTTAGGTGCTGGAAGGCTGCTTCAAGGTCTCCATGGAGCCTTTACTTCAGGCTGAACAATTCCAACACTCTCAGCCTGTCTTCATAGGAGAGGTGCTCCATCTTCATGTCCCTCCTCCAGACTCACTCCAACAGGTCAACATGAGCAAAAGGAATAAATGATTGGACAATTAATTTCCATTTTCAAAAGTGTCCCTACTGCCTAATGTTCTGGAAACCTAGAAGGAAACTATTAAGTCTTATCAAGATCCTATTACATGTTGTGATTTTATAGAAACTACTGCTATATGCTGTAAACAGAATGCATATAAGTGCAGTTACTTTAAGCTGAAATCTCAAGTACTCTTGTGTATTCTTTTGTGGGAATTTTACCAAAAGCCCTCTATAGCTGCTAAGGAGAATTAAAATGCTACTAATGAAACTTTAGGAGTACAAAATCTGTGAGGATTGAGGCTAAGATCCATTAATGCATAAAATCCATTAGTCTGAGATTGTTTAGCACCATCAGTGACATAGGCATGCCAGTAGTAAGCATAAGGAATTCTGAAGACTTTATATACAGATAAAAAAATAATTTGGAAGAAAAAATTTTGTCTACAGACTCCTAGAAATGGAGGAATATAGACATTAGTAGGTAAGACGACATCCACCATAGTTTGAAATCACAGACAGTGAAAAGAAGGGAAATCAGCTAATTTGTGCATGGAGGAGT
Organism: Manacus vitellinus; assembly: GCF_001715985.3. Lineage (NCBI taxonomy): Eukaryota > Metazoa > Chordata > Aves > Passeriformes > Pipridae > Manacus > Manacus vitellinus. The sequence continues at coordinate 16,547,599 of NW_021939396.1, forward strand.
CCACAATTAAGGAAAAAATCTCAGGGAAACTGAACACATGAAGCTCTTGGAAGTTTCCTCAATGTGTATCATTAATCCCTTAAGTAGTGCTGGAGTTATTTGACCGGTTGGGCATTTAGAAAATATATTACTGTCCATAACTAATGTTTTAATAACAATAGACTTGGTTATGACTACTAAAATTTTATTTTGTAAGGAAATAAAATGGTTTTCTTACATTTGTAACTTGAAATTTATCTAGACAGGTGTCTAAATATACAGATAAAGGCTTAATTGAATACTCAGAAATACTCATCACTAATATTCACTAATTCCAAAAATCTCTTGATTGGCACATGTTACTATTACAGAGATGTTGCCATTCCAGGATGGATAGGGGACAGACAGATACTCTTGTACTAGTAACAGAGAAGTAGTTTATAAAAGATCACTGAATTTGCCATATCAGCTCATAACACAAAATATCTCTTACAGGAAGCAATATCACTACAGTATCACTGCCTGACCAAGACAGCATCAGATGTATTGCTGTGAAACGCTGAGACAGGTCTAAAAAGTTGCAAATCTAGGAGGTAGAAAATGTGGGATTGCTCTAATATATAATTATGAGACATCACTTCACAGACAATTCTGAGACTATATTTTTAGACTCTCTAAATGTAGCAGCAAGGCTGAGAAGACAGGAAAAGACAAGCAATACCATACCCTACAAGTTCTAAAGGAAATCAATTTGTGCCATATGTAACCATGCAGTTAAAACTGTCTCAATATCAAAAATAGAAAGTAGTAAACACGATGACAATTTTTTAAAAGGAGTCTGGTAATTCCAGTGAAGTAAGTCTGAAATTGTACCAGGCAAATTATCAGAAAGTACAATAAACAGTAGAATTAAAGAATTTATATATGGATAAAAAATATCTTGAGAAAGAATCAACATAGCTAGGTAAAGAAAAATCATACCTCACAAATCAATTGCAGAAAAATCTGTTTGGTATAATCCTCTAGGATCCCCAGAAAGCATTCCACAGGATTGTTCACCAAAGCCAGTTACAGACAAGAAGCTGTCAGGAAGTAAGATGGAAGTCTTCACATGAATAAAGATCTGCTTTAAAGCTATAAAATAAAAGTAAGGCAAAAGAAACAATGAGTTACTATTTTTTTCCTCAGTGGAAAGAGGACAACAGGACCCTAAAGATATCTCTGTGAAGCTCTGTATCATTTAATACGCTCAAGAATGATTTGGAAAATTAAAAAATGCTTAAGTGATACGGTTTTCTAATGCCACTAAGTTATGCAGGGCTCTAACAGCAACAGTCCAGTGTGTCGGGTTGGGGAAATTACAGAAAAACCTCATGATAGTAAGCAATAACAAATGAAAATCAGTCTACATAAAATAAACTAATGCACAAAGAGAAAAATAATCCTACCTTCATATTATCATAGGATTCAAAATTACCTATCATTACTTAAGAAAATATCCTGGTGTTTTAGCAGCACTTGTGAAAACCTGAGGTCAGCAGAGGGCAAAACCCATACAGAAGAAAAAACAGACAATAGTATAGAACAGATGGTTATTAATCCAAGGTGCATCCACAACATGAATATATGGAGCTCTTTTGGTCTCTCCCCACTCTTCACTTCATAATGAGTAGAGCATAATTAGAGAAATTTAGAAAGGACAATGAAGGATGAGATGCTCAACTAGGTGCTTCAATCCAAACTCTATCTTTCTCTTCACAGAATTTTGCTTCATAGATATTCTTAAGTGATTCTTAGAGATGCCTAAGTTTTAACCTGGCACCCTGAGTACTGACAGATCTGCTCTTGATCTGTCAGAACTGCTTAATGGTACTGTACTAAGCAAGCCAAAGCATGAAGGCTCCTGAGCTCCACATGAGCTGTAGTCACGCTTCTGCAGATTTGGCACACATGCCAAATGCTATGGGGCCGGTCAAGGTCCTGAATCAAATGAGAAGGAGATGGTATTGCTTCCATACATTCTCCCCTTCTACAGGCCATGAAGAGATATGAATACTCATCAATCACCTCTCAGAGGAATGAGTGTGTTTCAATCTCTCCCACCAAAGTTACTCTATTCTCCAAAAATTAGCTAAATATAAGAAAGAATAATGTTAATATAGCACCAAATATCAACCTAAAGCTATCAGCTCAGCACTACAGCTCTTAAACTTTCCTGTGTGTCTTTTGATAGTGGGAAAAAGCCTCTAAATTACTCAAAAAATTCTATACGAATTGTATCATGTAACAGCAGGTGGCACTGTCACATCAAAACTCATACAATTATCTCATGTTCATATTTAATCAGATTTTGTTCATAGATAATGGAATGGAAAAGTGAGTGACATGCAAATTTGCACATTATAATTAAATATTGTTTTCTAAATATTCTTCTTCATTTCTGATTAACTGTTTGTCTCGCAATGTTCTAATCCTGGATTTGAGCTATTACATTTGCTAATACACTTGCACTGATCCCTTTTGTTCTGTTCAGTCATTGTGGCAGTTCTACATTCCCAGAAGAAATAAGCTGAAGCATACATAATTATTCCTTCCAAAACTGCTGATCATCTCATAGGTAATAAGACACAAGACTGAAATTTCCTCTCCTATCACATACAGAACTATGTAGGAAATCTGTAATGACAAAGGAAAATGAGCTTTTACAGGATGTTTAAAGGAAAAGCTTTTTACCAAAAGATTTAACAAATGGCTAGAAATACTCAAACACTTCATGAATGAGGAGCAGGAGCAGTCTGGCCATTATGAAACAGCAATATTTACAGCCATAACAGTTCATATATAGAAATATCAGCTGTAACCACCTCTGGAAAAGACCCCAAAACACACACTGAGTTGGATACCTACAAGATACTTGTGAGTGCTTTTGCCCTTTACATTTGTAACACATGCTGATACATGTTTTTCAAGCCCCTTATTCCCACACTGAGGTCAAATTTCTGAAACACAAACACTTTACAAGTCACTGGGCACACAATGGATAACTAGGTACAGCTCATGATTACAAAGCCTAAGCCAACTGTCAGAGGAGCAACTGCCTGTTTAACTGCTGGTTCCTCTCTGCCATGCAGAACCTTTCCATTTCCCTCAATCAGATAGAGACTTTGTCTTCTCAGAGTAGACAGCTTGGACCATAATCTTGAAGACAAAAGCAGTCTCTCAGAGATTGGACCTCTCCCTTCACAGAGCCATCCTGGCTCAAAGGAAGGTTTTCATATCAAAAATGTATTTCCAAATCAAAAGTGTAAGATTGCTGGATGGGAATGAAGGTTGTATTGGTCTACTTCTTATTGGATTGGACTAACAAAAGCTCAGATTCATCTTGGGTCAAATATTCACAAAGCATAAAACAGAGGGTATTACATCAGCACGTGTTTGTAAATCTGACTGTGACTCCTCCCTTACCACAAGGCAGCTCACCCTCCAGCCTGCCCTCCATCAGGAGGCCCCCTGGTGCAGGACACCAAACACCACATCCTCCCCCAGGAGGCACCATGCAAACACCACAGCAGGCTCCATCAGGCTGCTGAGAAATGTGACACAAACTGCTGTGTCTCCACATATTATGATATTTTGTAAAATCTTACACGATCTTTGAAAGTCAAAGCAGAAAGCCCTGGGCAAGCCATCCCTTTCTCTGTGAGGCAAAGCTCTGACTGCCACCTGGTTTAGTGACAGGGAAGCAGCTGTAGAAACGTGACACACACCTCCCACAAACCTTATCCCCCAACCATAACTCCAGTGAGGCCAGATGTGGGATAAACTTCTAGTGCAAAGCACTCAAATCCCATGAGACCTTTTGAAAAGCATATCTTTTAATACTTAATAGTTTATTTTCATCCCGTATCTGGGTTTGGATTATGAACAAAAGTTCAACACTTTCTTAACAAACATGAAAGCCAAGACTTTTATTTGACTTTGTATTACAATAAAAAATCAGATTATTGACTAATATCACAGGAATTTTGGAGCCAAGAATGAAGAAAGGAAAATAATACCAGATTTTAAAGAGAATTATAGAACTTGAAGTAAGATTTGTAATAAATGGGTGATTATCCATAATGGAGTTAGAGGAAATCTCATCACAGAGGAAAATTTCATATACAAACCTTATCTTTGGTCTGCAATGGAAAATACAGACTAATAAAAATAAAACTCAAATTTGAAATACTGCAAGAAGCTTGCTGAAATATGTGCATCTGCTAATGTAAAAATGTATTTGTGTTTATAACTGAAAAGCCAAGTTTGTGACATCTTGGCTTCTTGGTATAATATCTTACAGTTATATCACAGGGATCACATTACAAAAGGGATGGCCAGGTCCAGCCCCAGCCTAGATGAGGGCCCCTGTGCAGCAGCACATGCTCTGTGCCTCAGAAGACCAAAACAAGGGATCAGTTCACAACAGCGAGGGGAAGGTAGGAACTCTCATTTCAACTAGGTTCATTATATACTTCCACCATTGCTAGATGTCTCCAAAATAGAACTAGGTCTCTTCAACAGCTTCTCTGTATTCATTATCCTGATTCTGTTGGCATCCAGAACATGGAATGAAGTGCAACAAACTGAAGCTGAACAGGAGAGCTGGACCAGGTGACTTCTTCATCTTTTACTGAGGATCAAGTCTCCTTCTAGTGTTTTTAAGACTTGTTTTTTTGTACTAAAACTCCTCTCAGAAGTAAGAAGTAAAGGACTGCATAGAAAACCCAGGAAAACAACCCACCCAAAGCCAGTTCATGTGGTTTCAGGAGTTCGATGTTTAGGATTTAAGCTATTCTGCTGCCATACAAGATTAAATCAAAGTAAAAAGAAATCAAATGTTCAATTTAAATTTAAGATAGATTATATTCAAGCCCATGCTGTTTTAAATTCTTCAAAAAGTATATTAACTCTTCGGGTGGAACAGCAGAAACAATTTGCTATCAGCGAGGCCTTTCCTTCAGTTATTAGCAAGACAATTTCCCAGACACATAAAAGCAATGCCTTAAGCCAAAGAAGCTTATCCTAATTTATTCTAATTTGTTTCAATTTATTCAAACCAATAATCTGGCCCAGTACCCTTAAACTTGCTCGCTTGCTCATACAACTCTGTCTCCCAACTATATTTCAGTGCACTTATTACAGCATAACTATCTAGTTAGGTGGTACGTTTAACACGTTACCATATTTTTCTCTCTGACAACTTTGGAAAGCACAGAAATTTTCTCTCTCTTCTGCACTCCAAAATTTGTATTGCTGTGATGCTCGTTGTGCTCTGAATCACACCACAGTGCTAAAAGTACTGAGGGCTATTGCTAATCTTATAACATGTGAAAGTGAGCGATCAGGTTTTTACTTCAACAGAATATCTTAAACAGTGCTTCAGTGAAATTAAGTCACTGAGGTCTTTAGAAGGATAAACAGAAGATATAAGCCAGAAAAAAATGAGCATTTGCTTATAACTCTTCTGGTGTACTGTATTTTAAGAATTCATTAATCATTCACTAGGTGAAGCTGATACCTTACAAGCACAAAAAAAAGATACAAAACAGCTGTAAAGGAATTGCTTCTGTAAAAGTAATGCTTTCATTTCAAGGAAATTCTTTGGGTAGGGTAACATTAATAATTAGCCTTAGATGAGATTTTTGTTTTGAGGTCTGATTTCCTATATATGACATTTTACTCATTTAACTATAAAGTATTCAAATTTTTTTAATAAAGATACTTTGGGCCTAACTCACTTTTTTATGTCCAAGTGTCTACTGTCATTTAATATTTCTAAGGGTACCTGACATATCGGCACAGGACTAGCACATGTGATGCAAAACATGTAAAAGGTCCATGCTTCCCCAAGGAAGCAAGAGGAAGCCAAGCAGAAGCACGTCTGTATATGTCAGGTGGTATGAGATGCACACACATAAGTAACATTATGGGAAGATGCAGTTAAACTGAATATGTCAACTGCAGGAAAAGAACAGGTAAAAATAATTTGAGGATGTCCTTCGCCTATCTATCCAGACCATAAACCCTCATCTGGACAATTTGAAAGCTGATTTGGAAAAGAGGAAGGGAAGCCTCTATTTTAAAGGTAATATAAAATATCATAAGCCACAGTCAGAGAAAAGTTTGCTTTAAACCACTTCCCAGAAAAATTACTTGTCCTAGATTTAGTTAATGACATCCAACCTAGACACTTCAACCTGGCATCTAGGATTTAGCAATACACCTCAGTTGAAGCCATGAAAAGGGAATTGTTGTGAAGCAAATAAGCAGCAGAGTAAAGCATAAAGGGGCTGGCAGTGTTGCTGAAGTAGCTCAAAGCAGCTCTGATGAATGAACTGAACCCTGAGTCACTGGAATGACCCTGGAAGTCATTAAAATAGCAGCAACAGAGTCAGTATAGTTATTAAACCTGATGATCTCAGAACAAGAATTTAGGAAAGGAAGGACTTGTTTAGTCTAGAGAAGACTGAGAAGGGATCTCAGTAATGCATACAAATATCTCAAAGTTAGGTGTCAAGAGGATGGTGCCAGACTCTTTTCAGTAGTGCCCAGCAACACGACAAGGAACAATGGCCATAAACTAAAACACAAGAAATTTCACTTCAACACAAGGAAAAACTTCTTCACATTGAGGGTGGCAGAGCACTGGAACAGGCTGTTCAGAAATGTCATGGAGTCTCCCCTCTCTGGAGACACTAAAAACCCCCTTGGATGCATTCCTGTGTAACCTGCTTTAGGTGACCCTGCCTTGGCAGGGGGGTTGGACTAGATGATCTCCAGAGGTCCCTCCCTACCTTATCAGTTCTGTGATTCTGCTAAAGAAAGGCAAGGTAAGGCTACAAAAGCTGACACAGGGAAGGGGACACAAAAACTGACATAGGGTACAACCACTGCCTCGGTTAAATTTTTTCATGGAGAGGGGAATTCAAGTGAAAAGAAAATAAAAATTAAATCTGTTCCACAAACCGCAGATATCTAGTTTAAACTGATGAATTAGATTAGAACAATTTTGTTAGTTGTATGAGTAGAATTTAAAGCAAAGAAAATTAAGTTGTCGCTAAGGTTCTTTTGTGGCAAGGAATATACAAAGGACCATTCATAGTATCTATGAATTCACAGAGAATTCATAGCTTTGTAGCCTTTGCTCAATATTTCTACCATTTACTTTTAAAACACTTTCACTCGTTGACAAAAACTTATTCCTACTATAAATGATCAAGTAAAACACTAATCACAGCACATAAGTTTAATTATGCTTTCAAAGGCAAATGAAAAAGGATTATTTTACAGAATCGCATCCCAGTTATTCACCCTGGTGAAGGGTCTGGAGCGTGTGTCCTATAAGCAGAGGCTGAGGGAGTTTGGTCGTTTAGCCTGGAGATAAGCAAGCTGAGGGGAGACCTTATCACTCTCTTACTGAAAGGAGGCTGTAGCCAGGTGGGAGTCAGTCTCTTCTCCCAGGCAACCAACAGTAGGACAAGAGGACAGTCTTAAACTGCGCCAGAGGAGGTTTGTACATTAGGAAGAAATTCTTCACAGTCATGATCAGATATTGGAATGGCCTGTTCAGGTACGTGGTGGTGTCGCCATCTGTAAAACTCCAGGCTCCAAGCTACAAGCTCACCAAACAGCTTTTACTTAAAAAATATACAAGGCTCCAACAATATCCGTTCTCTGTGGATATATTAGAAGAGCTTTCAGTTCTTTTAACACCTTAAGAAAGAGCACATAGGAGAAAAGCTGCACACCATTTCTCAGGAAGCACTTTTACTGGTAAACTTTAGAAAATAAGAGAACTTGGCAAGACTTTAGAGGGTAATGTTCAACCAAAATAAAGCATTCCACAAAGCATTGACTCAGCCCATGCTAACCCACACAACTTAGCAAAATCTAACCCATACAGCTTCAAGTTACTCAAAAGAGGAAAGGAGATTAGGAGAAGAAGAAAGACAGAGGAAAAACAGAATTATAGCTACCCTTCCTAGATCCAGAGTAGGTCCAGCTACAGGAACACAGAAGATTGCAGAGTTCGGCAAGCACAGAGAATGCAAAGTGCATGTTGCTGCTTTTATTTGCTTTGCCCCCCCTGTGGCCACACACCCCCCGCCCCCAGGTGGGATTTTCCATGTTCAGGCCAGTCCTGGGCTGGGTCAGGGGCTCCGGGGTGTGGGGTGGGCAGTGCCCCCGGACTGTTTTGGACTGACAGCTGCTCCAGAGGTGCCCAATGAGGCTCCCAAGGGCTGGGGTATGGGATAGGGCATTACCTCACCTTCATGAAATTCAGCCTGTCCTTTCCCCCACCCCACCCCCCCTACACCCATACTTGAGATGGTCCAAGCCAGTCATTAATATAATAATCCAGTGTCACACACCATCCCTGGAGATGTTTAAGGAAAGACTGGATGTGGCACTTAGTGCCATGGTCTAGTTGACAGGCTGGTGTTCAGTCATAGGTTAGACTCGATGATCTCAGAGATCTTTTCCAACCTAATTGATTCTGTGATTCTGTGATAAACCTTTTGTGAAATTATTGCATTTCCTTCCACCTCCACCCTGCCCCCCAAAGATTCTCTAATACTCCAAAGGCTTTAAACCCTAAAAGTCAAAAATCAAGTTTCCTTCAGAAACTGTCAGTGGAACCCCAAACCTGAGTATTTAGCTACTTAATCTGTGAATTCATTATTAGCACGATCCTAGGACACTTCCTGCAGTCTGATAGATTCTTATTTGTGAATATTACATGTTTGATCCAAGCTATACCAAATCTCATGCAGCCTGAAAAAAGGAATAAAATCGATCAGCACACGCATTGCCACCCCTAGGAAATCTGTTTGACAACAATGAAAGGTTTACAAAAATCAGAGACATTAAACAGATTTTTTTTTTGACAGGCTCATACCCATAGACATAGACCTACTGACATCTATAAAAGCACTGCCTGTTGGAGTTTTAATATGTGAATACTAAAGATATTGACACAGAACAACTGTAATTGCAATACTGTGAGTGAGGGTAATCAACACTAACATATCTAATTTTATAGATGCTTGAGGTGATTACTTTCATACATTTGCTTACACTTCATTATTTCCTCTTGCTATATGCATTCAACTAAATCAAGAAAAACTTACTAATGTTGTGTGGGAATAATCTGTGAGATGACTTATCCCCACAGTAAAGAAGGTGGATTTTAGCTATCCAACAGAAATTACCATTATTGCTTATTATTGTTTAGATGCAACAAGATGTGATGATTATGTAGAATGCTGTCTTCTTTTTTTAAAAAAAAAAATTGTTATGCTAGTTTTGTCTGGGATAGAGTTAACTTTCTTCATAGTGGCTAGTATGGGGCTATGTTTTGGATTTGTGCTCAATACAGGGGTGGTAATATAGAGATGTTTTTGTTATTGTTGGGCAGTGCTTACACAAAGCCAAGGCCTCTTCTACTTTTCATCCTGCCACACTGACAAGGAAGTTGGGGGTGCACAGGAAATTGGGAAGAGACACAGCTGGGACGAGTGACCCAAACTGACCAAAGGCATATTCCATACTTTATAATATCATGCTCATTATAGAAAGTTGGGAGAAGAAGAAAGGGGGAGACATTTGGAGGATGATGTTTGTCTCCCCACGTAACCATTACACATTACATATGATGGAGCCCTGCTCTCCTGGAGATAGCTGAACAGCTCCCTTCCCATGGGAAGCAGTGAATTAATTTCTTGTTTTGCTTTGCTTGTGTGAGTGGCTTTTGCTTTCCCTATTAAACTGTCTTTATCTCAATCCACAAGTTTTCTAGCTTTTACCCTTCTGATTATCTCCCAGATCCTGCTGGTGGAGGAGTGAGTGAGTGGCTGTGTGGTGCTGGCTAGAATTAAACCACGACAGTGACAAGACATCATTAGTTCCTACACCCACAGTTAGGTATGCAAGTCACAGTGCATGAAACAAGAGAATTGTTCCAGGGAGTGTTCAGGTCACATTGTTGATCTAGTTGAAAACCTTGGGAAATGTACTCTGGCTAATTTAATGAGGTACTATTTATGTGAATGTGACAGGCTGAAGCTGAGGAACAAGGACTGTTTTTATCCATGAAAGTTTTCTCAGAATTACATTCCAGAAGCTTTCCAGAGGACAAGGAGTCATCGACCGGCACAAATAAATGCTTGTGCATGAGCGAAGTAGTCAAGGAATAAACTTCCCTTCTATGCACCCAGAAGTGATGAGGAATATCTGCCCTAAGTTCAGCACTTTATCATGCAATCCTGTAGGACACAGATGCCTCTAAACATTCAGTCACCTGAAACCATGAAATGTCCTGGGGAAGTACATCTTAATTGCACATGGCAGCAATTAACTGTCATCATTTAATCATAGCAGTACTTACCTATTCACAGTAATATTGTGAGGACTAACCAAATACTGCATTTCTAAAATTATTTGTGATGTCTAAAAGAAATTATTTCAAAAATATTAAGCATTTTCATAGTTATCTAAATAAGTGAGCAATGCATGGGTATAAATGCTTGTATTAGTAAGCAAGAACTAATAACTATACTGATTTAAGTAGTAGAGAAGTTTTTTGTTTGTTTTTTTTTTTATACAAAATACAAAAAGTAAAAACCTCTAGAGTCAGATTCATCTGGCAAACAATAGACATCTCAGTTGTTGTCTAGCCTCCCCTTTCCATCAGGGGAGACAAATGGACCTTTGTGAGGTGTGATTCATCCCATCCTAAAGCAGATGTGTTTGCAACAAATAATGAATTGGGTTTTTGAGACTTCTATTTCTCTTCTTTGACTGAAGAGGCTAAAAGTAACTGGCAGGGCAAAGAAATCTCTGCTTCTCGTAGGCAAAGTTGCTCAATTATGCACTCAGTCACATGCACAGAAAGTCAATTTATGCATAATCGCCACTTAAGAACCACAATTCCTCTAACAAAATTAATTATTCTAGCTACAGGATATATGTGAGGTTAGCCAATATACACAAATTAATTTTGTAAATTTAAAGACTCTTGAGCTAATTTGGATGACTGAAAAGATGATGAACAGTCATTTTACATGCTACACCAAGTATGGGATTTTGCATTATTAATTGAAGGAAATTATTCAGTATAAAAAATGTAAATTGCAGGATTCTGGGGCAAAGAAACCCCACTTAAAACCAGCAGAAATGAAGTTGCCTCAACATGTTTCTCTTCTGCACTACACAGATTCATCTGAAGTTATTTCCATGGTGATGTTTCTTTCTGTATGAAGACATGCCTGTTCTGGTTCTCCTGTTTGTTATCAGATGCTCAGTTATTATGCCTGTTCAGAGCTGCAAATGGAATTGTTAAGTACATAGACAGATGGATTGGATATTTTTCCATTAGCGCAGATACATACGTTAAGACAATAAAAAATTTTATTAATGATTCAATATTTGAAAGCTGTCAGAGGTGGATAATTTGCTGGTGTTACAGAAATTTTAAATAAATAATGATTAGTTTTGCTTAAAATATTTATCTTTCATACTAACTATTTCTCAGATATTGCTACTGATTTATATGTAGTATATTTATATGTAGTATATTTATATGTAGTATATTTATATGTAGTAATATTTTTATAGGCTGGAATTGATCATATCACTTTTAAAGAAGATATTCTTGCTGTTGGCTGTTATACTTTCTATACTTTTATAAGTGGGAAAAATGAAGGCAAAATTTAAGCCTACCAAAAAAAAGGATTATTTTTTTGTCCTGTGTGCCACGAGAACATCATGATGCGTTGCATAACACAATGAACACATTCAGGAGCCAGTGTCTTTGAAGAGTATAGACTTTATTGCCTGAGAGATGTTTAAAATTTAAAATATCATTGTCTATCATCTCTGCTAAAGTGTATAATGAGAAAGTAAATAATAACAGGTTATTATTATTAATGGTTCTATGAAAAAAGGTCTGGCTCTAACCTGTTTGCACTCTTAGAAGAGAAAAATTCCTGGCTATATGATTTTTCTCTCTTCAACTCTTCCCTTCTCAGCTATTCAACTATCTTATCTTGAAGATGGACAGCAAACTTCATAAAGTGAAAAATATGTATAATTCTTTGCAAGATCTTTCTCCTCAGAGTGTCTCTGGGTTCACCTGCATACAGAGGTCTCTCCATAATAGCTCTACAGGAGTGTTTTTTCTTATCATAAGGGAACAATGAAGAGTCATCAGAAAGTCAAGGCTGTTTAAAAAAATGGTAGCAGCTGTACAAGTTTTCAATGTTCTGAAAGGAAGAGTGGATCTTACTTGTTTCATATAATTGGGTTTACTAATCAAGCACAATATTGCAGCAGCACATCATGTTCTTTCCTGCGATGGGCTTTCCTAAGTGACAGATAAGCCCTCACCCAGATGATGATTTTTTTCCCCCTGTGGTGGGATGGGAGAGAGAATAGGAAGGTTAAAAGCAAGAAAACCATATGGTTTGACAAAGACAATTTTGTAAGGGAAGGGGGGAAAAGAAACAAACAAACAAGTGATGAAAAGGCACTCATTCACCTCCTCTCACCCACAGACAGGGGCCAGCCAGTTTCCAAGCAATGGCTGGTTGAAAAAGACTTACCCTGACTCAGTTTTACCACTGCCCATAATGTCATATGGTATGGAATATCTCAGTTTGGGTCAGCTGTCCCAGCTGTGTCCCCTCACAGCCTCTTGCCCACTCCCCAGCCTACTCCTTGGGGGTCAGAGTAGGAAATGAAGAAGGTCTTGACACTGTGTAAGCACTGTCCAGCACTAGCTAAAATACTGGTGTGTTACCAATACCATTTTGGTCAAATCTAAAACATGGCCCCGTATGGGCTGCTTTGAAGAAAATCAACCCTATTCCAGCCCGTCCAACTACACTTCCCTTAATTTATAAACAAATGTGTTGAGGTGTTGTTAACATTAACAATGCCAATGTACACACGAGAATGTAGCAACTTTCTACGGAGAAGAGCAGTGAGAATTGATGTTGGTTTGAATTCCCAGAAGATGGCCCAACCAGGTTCTTGCCCTGGTGATGAGAGCTGGCTAAGATAAGCACTTGCAACTCAGTTTACAAATAACTCAGGGAATAAGGTCTTGAAAGGAAGCAAAAGTCTGTGTCGTAAGTTATCACAGGAGAAACTAATGAAGAAACACAAACAGTAAAATGTAATCATTGGAACAGACCACAGGAAAGAATGAATACAAAATTGATTTAAGAGCTGCAGCATTTACCTGAATTGCTAGCAGAAAAGGAACTGACATTTACCAAATTAAAAGATTTCATCTGAAGGATAAGTAACTTGAAGTTTACTTAAGGAGAAGACCAAAAGCTTTGCTAGTTGGCTTATGGAGCAGTGACTTTAGCTGTTGAATAAAACAAGTAATCCTGGGTAGGGACAGTATCAGGAAAAATACATAGATTGTGGTATGTATTTAATGTTTATTCTGTCTCTGTTAATATAGGTTTAAATCTCAGATTTGTTGCTTTAAAGTTCTTCCTATGTTAAAGGACTTCAGTCTCTTTGATCTATTTTAAAATTTATTGTGAATAAGGCATGATTTTGCCATAGAAGCTTTCATTCAGAGTAAAAGCATGGCCCCATTTAAAGAGAAGTATTCTTCCTCTCAATATTTATATGTAATCTTCCTTGGCATTGCTGGGTTATACCTGTTCAGTGATAGGAGGATGGAGAGTAATAGCTCCTAAAATTGCATTGGGTAGGTCAACAGTCAGTTATGATTGCATATCTTTTATTCATCTCTGAGGACTTTGGGGATTTGACCTAATGCAGCTAAAATTAAAATTTGAAAATTCTTATTAATCCCCTTCACCAATCTAATAACAGTGAGAATAACATCCAGCCTAGCATTAGACATATGTTTACCAAACCAAGTTTTATATATTAAAGCCCATTTCCATTACAATTTCAGCAGAAAATATCAGCAACTTGCTTCCCTATGCAGTTGGTGGATGTAAAGGTATCCCTTACTTTGAAAATAAAACTGCTCATATATGTAAGTTGCTCTACAGAACTACCTCCCCAGCTACACTTTTTTTACTTCCTACCACATTGTAAAAGGCAAGAAAATAAATAGGGTCTGAAAGTGGGTAGTGTTCAGAGATACTGAAAACAGCTTTCTTAACATAGCCCTGATTCCATACTCTCTTAAACTGTTTTCACACAATGTGAACCAAACTGTGTGTCTTCTGATCTGTCTGTTCTGTGCAGCTAGCTCAAAGGAAGTGAGATCTGGCTGGTTTTGGCTGGACCATTTCCACAAGAAGAGCAGAATATCCCTGGAGGGAACAAAGCTGTGTTAATAAGCTCTTATTTCACTTGCCAAAGGAAACACCAGAGAGTTGTCTACAGAATTTCTAGGTTTAGCATTTTCTCACCTGTTATTGCAAAAGTGACATTACAGCAGCTCTCAGACTGTATGAAAGGAAGGTAGGCTTCAGATAACTAGATTGTAAAGGAACCACAACTGCTCCCAAAGAGCCCTGCTTCACACTAAGCAAAGGAGAAGATTCAGCAGAGGATCTAGTCAGTACCACTGTCATTTGCAGGAGTGACTCATGATCTGTGTGATGGGAATGGAGTTTATGATACAGATTATATCTTGTGTTGAATGCAATGGAACTCAGGGCTCAATGGCTTGCATCTTTTACAAAATTTGCAACAGACAAATACTAAAACTGCCAACATCCATTAATTTTTACACTTGCTATGATTTATTACTCACAAAACTTGGATCCATATAAAAAACTAAATATATGTTATTGAAACGGACCACTTCCATAGAAGCTACTGTATGGCAGATGTCAGGAAAATCATGAAAAGTGGTGGCAACATGAGCAGGACCCCATTATTCAGCAATCGCAGCACCAGACTGAAGGACAATTTAACAGAACTGAGTGCAGTCTTTCACCCTGTGCACAGTTAAATTGTGGATAATCTTGAACAAAGTCTTATCAACATCAAAAAAGAAATGTGTTCAAACAAGAACTTGCAGCATCATAAAAGGTTATTAAATGTTAGGCTCCATGCAGCCTCTCACTTATGAAATTCCTGTGCTGCTGAAAACTAAGAAGGTGTTCCTGGAGGAAGTTTTCACTCGATATGTCCTACCTATCATACTTCTTCCTAATTCTTTCCCTCTCTTCTACCACATAAGATCTAGGAGAGCAAATTAGTTTTTAAGTTCCAAACACAGACTAATATATGAGATCAAAACACTTTAAAAATTTGGAAACGTGTCAGAAATGACAGTAACTCACAATCAGTTGATTGTGAAGCACTACTTCTCTAAAAAGAGAATCAAGGTTACCTGAAAAGATAAGGACAAATGTTGGCACCTGCACATCCTGGTTTTTCCTGTATATCACAGTATACCAGCTGGAAAAACTGACTACACAATTGCCATAAAATCATGGCTTTCAACATGAGTAGAGAATATCAGGAAAACATATTATAAAAGAGGTTTTTGTAACAGCTGGCTTTTTGCTGAAGCAAATTTTTCAACTCCCACAACAGACATACTGGGTTGTAACTCATGTTTCAGCATTCCAGCAAATTATTTTTTTTGTACAATCTCTTGAAATAATGCAATCTGTTTTTTCAGTCAGTGGTATACCAGGGAAATATCAGCCATAGCATTGGTAAAGACAATAGTTCAGACAGATGTCACTAGCGTTCAGTTGTCACAGATATTCTGACATGACAAAGCAGTACAGTAACCCCTTTGGTCTGAACCACAGCTCTGAACCAGGCAGATTTGACCAGGCATGGCTCTATCCAACATCACAAATTCCATGAGCCAAACCATCTTGGAAATGTCCGTGGTTCACTTCAGCAGCAGCATTTCACTGGCAGACTAACATCAAATGACTCTTTGTACTGTTATAGCGGTTTTTCCACTGCTCCAGGGAGATAAGAATATGGTTGTTTGAGTCAGTTTGCCAAGGAATAATAAAATTACAAAAGTTGTTACTTTGGTTCCTCATATACAAATGAGCAGGAACTATGAATAGCAGCTCCTTTAAGAGTTCCGCAGAAAACAAAATATGTGCCAGTAGTGCCTGTTTCTTGTGTCTCTAGTGGTAGAAAAATAAATTGTCTATTTTTGAGCCTTTCTACTCATAAAACATTTTTTCTAATTTCTCTGAAATGTCCCGGATTTATTTTAGTGGTACATTTGAAAATAATTTTCACAACAGTTTTCTGAAAGTTCCTTTTTTAATGAAAATCTAAGTTTATGACTAGAAGAGAACCAGCACTCAGAATTAAGATGCTATATCATACGTGGATCTCCCATCTAATTGCGGTGATGTGAGTTCACATTATGGAAGTTGTGAACACTACGGTATTTTGCTGGTGATGTCGCTTTCCTACAGTGAGTAGTGAATAGAAGAATGCATGAAACTAAGGGAAAGAATATCCTTAACACGTGGCTTTCCTCTAGTGCTTTGAAGAAAACATTCTGGTCTGAACAGCTGATAGTCAGACAAAAAATTTACTTTGAAGTGACATACCTGTATGCAGTCATTATTCCATAAAGGACATAAATAAACAGAAGGATGAACTTTGTCTTTCAAAGTCCCACACACGTACATCAGAGTATTTTATGAGAAAATGGTCCACAGTTTTAATGAGGCTGAGCATTTGATACTCACTTTGACTAGACAAAATCAAAACTTATAGCCAGGCTTTTAGAAACACCAGTAGATCTGAAGTAACTGAAAGCATTCACCCCTTGAATCACTGTGATGGGAGGGGAGCGTTTTCAGATCTCTCTTCTAATGGAGAAAATATTCCTGAAAAAGTCTTTTTGACTGATGGAAAGAATGACTACCGAAAAGAGGTTGAGTTAGTAGTTTAATGATTGAACAATGATGGTCTGTTACAGTCAGTAAGGCACCTTGCTCTTCTGAGGTACTTCCCATTGATGGTCTTAACAAATTGGTCTACAGTTTTAAGTAATTTTTTGACTATTACTTTTAATTAAGTGCTGGTTTAATTGCTATCTGTCAGAGGGACTGCACTCCTGAATGGTAATCCTGGACTAAAAATGTGCGATTCCTGAGAACCAGTTGCACAACAGCAGCTGTTGACAGTGTCAAAGGAAAATGAATGAAGTTTTGTATTATTCATTTAAATTATTTTTAAATTTGATTGGTTTTAAAAATAAAAAGTAAAATGTCTATGCAAATAAGTAATTATTTTTCTTTATGATACATTTGAAATACAGAATGTCTACACCTGTCCAGTGTGTCCAAGGAGAACAGAGTATACTAGCCTTCATATTTGTGAGCAGCTTTTTATGTGTCTGAAGACTATTACAATGCTCATTCCCTTCCACTCCATCTTTTCTTCTTGGGTCATGACTTACAAACCCCACCCTTGCTCTTCTCTACCAGATTCTCTCTGATCAGTGTATGCCTTTGTCAACAGTCACTTGGAGCAGATTTCTATGCCAACAAGTGCTGAATAGAGAGGTTGCTGCAGGTGTTGCAATGCTGCAATACAGTAAATGTTCAGCTCAGCTTCATTTAAAATATGGATTACCAGTATCCAAAAAATGAACCGCTATGAGACTACTCTGCAGCAAATGTTAGAAATGTGCATAACTGGACACAGCTGTATGCAACAAGTGGAATCAAAAGCTGATGGATAGCACGTGATGCTGGTGGCACAACACAAAATACCACATTTTGAGTGCTCCAGAATTTCCCCTCCTGGGAGGCTCCATTGCAATGCCAGCAGCTGCCCGCCCTGGAGAGGAGTCAGAGGTAGCAGAAAATACAAATTTGCAAACGCAAATATTTTCAATTCGTCAGAGCAAATATTTTCAATTTGTCAGAAATAACTGTTTTATAGGAGAAAAGGAAATATAGTAAAAAGAGTGAACTGAGGACTTAAAAAGTCAGCATAGGACAGTGACAAAGATACTCCAGAGTATTTTTGAAAACAGGTTGACTGCAGGTCAGTTAAAACAGGCTCACTCACACACAGTGACTGGCCTTTATGCGAGTGACTTCAGCCGTGGGAGCAGGTAGCCTAAGTGAGGATGCGCTACCTACTTAGAAACACGTTTGGGGTTCCACACAGTACAGGAGGGCGACTTCCAAACAGCCCTGGGAACTCTCTCGGAGAAGTTCGCAGGGGCCGGTTTGTCCCGGAGGGAGCACCCGGTGGGCGCAGGGAGCGCGGAGCGCTGGCACACAGCGGATCCCGACCCGCCTGCAGGGT
>NW_021939396.1:16566541-16585747 GCF_001715985.3 Manacus vitellinus
CCCAGCGGCTGGAGATGAGCGCTGAAGCGGAGGGGCCGTCGCGGGCGGATGGTGCCGGCGCGGACAGCACGAGGTGACGCCGCCTCAGGTACCGTGGCTCCTTCAGCATCCTCGGGGGTGCGGGCGGCTCTGGGCGTGCAACACCCCGCCTGACCTCCGCGTAGGTGGAGGCACCGCTCGGAGGCAGCGGGGGCGGTGAGGCGTCCCTGAGACGGCAGCCAGAGCCGAGGGACACATTCCCAGCCTGGTCTGGCCGCCCCCCAGGCGGGGCAGTCTTCTCTGCAGCTTTGTTGTGTTTTTGATCCAGGAGAGTGTGGGCTGCTGCTGGCAGCTACAGGATGAAGTCGCCTCCCTGCTGCATGTCTCTTTCTTCCCAAGCATCCCTGGACGAACCAGGGAGTAGCATGTCCCTGGGTTCGCTGAACTCCAGTGTTTTCTCCAGTGAGGAAGAGCAGGGGCCCCTGCTCCAGAAGGTCATTCCCCCCTTGGACTGCTTTACTATCAATGTAGGAGGCAGCCGCTTTGTGATGTCCCAGCAAACTTTGTCTTGCTACCCTGACACCCGCCTTGGCAAACTGGCTGTAGTGGTCTCTGCTGCCCGGGATGTGGCCTCTGGCCTCCTTGAGCTTTGTGATGATGCCAACCTTGTGGAGAATGAATATTTCTTTGATCGGAGCTCACAGGCATTTCACTACATCCTGAATTACTACCAGACAGGGAGGCTGCATGTGATGGAGCAGCTTTGTGCACTCTCCTTCCTGCAAGAGATCCAATACTGGGGTTTGGATGAGCTCAGCATTGATTCCTGCTGCAGAGACCGGTGAGTTGTGGGAAGATGAGGTTTGTGGGATAGTGGGCTGCGTAAGCTCAGCACTGACTTGCATTCAGGGACACACAGATGAGAGACCCAGCAGCGAGGATAGGTGAGGTAGCAGTGCATTCAGAAAAGTGTGCTCAAAGCTGGATGAGTTCAGCCCCCGAGTGCTGCTCTAGAGGTGAATGGGTGTCAAAAATGGGAGGAGATGTATTGGGGGAGGTCACAGATAACCTTTGCTGAGCAACAGGTTGGCAGTGAGGTCAAGATAGTGAGACCCTAAAAGAAACAGGGTCTGGGTTGTCCTGTACTGGCTTCAGACTGGCCATGGAAGCTCAGATGTTTAAAGAGGACAATGCTGGAGATGAAAAAGGTTGTGAAAGGAGAGATACTCCTTCAGTCATTCACTTTGAGGTTATCAGAGTGATTGGATGTGGAGTCAGGCACAATGCTGGGAGGATTTGAATCCTCCCCACCCCACACTTTCATTTTGAAGGATTTCCAAATCCAAACAGGAGAGGCAGAAGGGGGGGCTGGTCACCTGCCAGGCTGAGTGTGGGTGGCATGGCTCCAGCAGGAGCCATGAAAGGAAGCATCGCACATGGATGTAGCAGCTTACAGGGAGGGGGTAGCAATAGCGGGAACATGGCTCACTGGAGACAAATTGTAACAGGCAGTTTAGGAACGAGGTGGGTTTCGACTGAACCACCCCCAGGATGTTTCTGTTAATTCTATTTGTAGTTCATTTAAATTTTTTTCCACCATTTTTAATGGTACTGGTTTGGTTTTTTTGTGTTGAAGAAATGAATTTTCTAAAGAGTGTAAGTGCTATTTATCTAAAGTAGTTATGTCAAAATTACTGAAAAGAAACAAGCAATCTCACCTCAAAAGGATACCAGTTATCTTATGCTAGTGGGTTTAGTTCTGTAGCTGAGAGAGTTGGAGTCCAGTTTTTATCCCTTTCTTCCTTCCCTGACAGGTGTAACTGAAAGCTCCTACTTCTCTGGTGTACTTTCAGTATGTTTTTGTTTCATGCAATTATTCTGTAAATGTACTCTTGCTCTGAAAAATTATGTATTTGCAGACTGTAAATTTTGCTCAGCACAAATCCGTGTGCACTTTGTGTGAGGACCCATATATTTAAAAAAAGAAAGATACCTTGCCATCTTAGTATGTATTGATCAGAACTTCATTTTCTGGCTTTTAATATGCCATCAGTTTTAGTATTGCAAATAAACACCAATGTAATAAAAATGCAATATCATTAATCAAACTGAGGATCTGGGGATGCCAGAATTGCTTACAAGAGTGCATGTTATTCATGCAGCAGATTCTGCTGTAGTCAACATGATCCATATAAATAAAATGATATGAGAATAAAATTACTCTGCACATAGAAAGTGTCGCTGATGTGAAATGGGGGAATAGAAATATATCAGGTCAGTGGAAACATGCTGCAGGGTCTCAGTTAACAAAATCTTCAACCAAATGCTTGATATTAGGGTTTTCTGAGTATGATATACTTTAATGTGTATTAATGTGTGATGACTTGCATGGTACAGGATGAAAAGCATATGCATATTAGTATTAAAAATCTTTTGGGGGGTGGTTCCTGGACAGGTACTTCAGGAGAAAGGAGCTGAGTGAAGCCTTAGACATCAAGAAAGATGCAGAAGAACTGGATGCCCAAGATGAAGAAGAGGACTTTTCTGGTACCCTCTGTCCCAATGTCAGACAGAAACTTTGGGAAGTTTTGGAAAAGCCTGGCTCCTCTACAGCAGCCAGGACTTTTGGCACTTTGTCCATGGTTTTTGTTGTTGTGTCCATTGCCAACATGGCTTTGATTTCAGTAGAGCTAAGCTGGCTGGCACCACCACTGCTGGATGCCCTCGAGTACCTGTGCATTGCCTGGTTCACAGTGGAGTTTGTTCTGAGGTTCCTGTGTGCACGAGATCGGTGTCGCTTCCTGAGGAGTGTGGCAAACATTATAGACCTCCTTGCTATTTTGCCATTCTACATCACCCTGCTGGTGGAGAGCCTGTGTGGTGGTGAGAGCTCCCAAGAACTGGAGAACGTGGGACGTATTGTCCAAGTGCTGAGACTGCTCAGAGCCCTGCGGATGTTGAAGCTGGGAAGGCATTCGACAGGTACTTTTGGCCATAGCAGTGGTACTTCTTAGTTTTGCTGCCTGCAACAGTAGTCCCTGGGCACAATCCTCTGTTTTGTGTGGATTTCTGCCAAAGCTTTGAAAAATTAGATGCCAATAGTAAATCATGGTCTCTGTCCTGCAATATTAGCCTGTTCTGAAGGTGGTGATGATCATTCTTAAAATGCACCCAGTATACCCTTCCAGGATTCCAACCATGAAGCAGGAATTGGTTGATGCCTGTCCATTTGTTTTGAAAGCCATCTCTGTGAATTGGCCCCAATTCAGCAGGAGTTACAGTGTGCTCACAACAGCAGAATGTGTCTCTATTTTTGTTCTCAATGAACAATGGGATGGAGTAGCTTTGATGCTACTAAGCATAATCGTAGGGGTTTGGGAGGTATCTTAAACTTGCTCTCAACCCTAGATTATTCCTATACTGATGCATAATTATCCCTTAGAAAGCAGTTGAGAGGAAGCTTATAATGATTTGGTCTGGCAGTGTGTTAGTTTTGCTTCATTATAAGTTTTGCAGGGTTTGGTAGAAGTTTTTTGAAAGAAAGGCTTATACCCACTTTGAAAGTAGCACTAATGTGAATGCATTCCTCTCAAATTGTATTTTGAAAATAAAAAAAATATTTAATCTCATCAAGGCACTTTTGTGCTGACTAACAAAATAGTCATCCAAAAGTATGTTGATTCTAGTTATAAAGTTTCTGGTTTATTGCATTTTACTGTTACAGAATGAATGTGTGAAATTCAGTTCTATGACTCTTTCTATCAGTTTGAAAACAGATGTTTGAGCTGCTTGTATAACTGTAAACTTCAAGTACATTACCTTTCATGGATGGCCAAAACATTTGGTCCTATTTATTCTTAAAGTCATTATTCAGTATTACCACAGTCTGTGTCACAGTGTTGAGTGCCTTTAATAATTCCATATTAGCTAGAAGTGAATTAATCATATAAAAATCTAGTATCCTAATCTGGAGGAATATCCTAATCTGGAACCAAAATATTCGTTCTTTTTACAGGGACCAAAATACCAGTTTCAAAGTACAAAACACAACATATATATCTGTTTAAACTACTCAGAGCAGTGTTACCATCACTGTGCTTGCTTCTTTGATAGTTCAGTTGCTACCCATTTAGGTCCAAAATGCTAAATCAGATCTGTATAATTTAAATGTAGAAACTCACTGTTTTGATCTTCTGTCAGAGGAAATGCTGCTACTAAGATGAAATAAATAATAAATGTGCTAATAAATCAAAATAGAAACACTTGCAGATATGAAGTCCAGTTTCTAACCAGTAGAGGTATGTTGCAGAAGAGAGCTTTGTTCATGTGCTTCTAAATACATCCTTAACCACAAGTCCTAATATAAGATGAACCCCATAAGTATCATATACAGAAACCATCCTCCTTGCACAGCTCTAGGCAGATAAATCTCAGTGTTCAGGGGTGTTGCTTGCAACTCTTCTGCTCTCTTGCCTCGGATCTGGCAGCTTAAAGCTGCCTCACAACGAAGCTTCCAACTCCTGGCTTCTCAGACCTGACAAAGCTTCATGCACTGCTCAGTTGTTTTGTATGGCAAGAGGAGTGCAGGGTCAGAAGTTGTAGGCAGCAATTCTTCTTTCACCGAGTGGAGGTGTTCACAGTCACGAGAACCTCTCTGTAGTGCTGTGCAGAGCCATAACAAAGCTGAGATCACAACTGCAGTCTGGCCCTGCTGTCAGAGGAAAAAAACATCAGTTCTTTTCTTCACTTTCAAAAAAGGGCAGCTGAACCCTTTCTGTGGGAAAAGAACAGAAAAAGAAATGAAAAAGTAATTTCTGCCCCTTCGGAAGCTGAAGCCAGCTCACAGGAGGAATGTGATACCTAGGAACACCTGGTCTAGATTGATGTGAGTAATTATTTATGCAAAGTGCTATGCTTCATCAAGGAACCACTGAGAAATCAGTAGTACCTCTATTCCTTAAATATATAGCTAGAGGGTGAGACTACTCTTCCAAGATATCAAAATTATGGATTTTAGTCCCTTCAAGAATAGATGAGAAGTGAACCTGCATTTATCTTGTTTTCTGATGCTCCTCAGCTGCTGTCTTCTTCCTGGGGCCTTGTTTTCTCTGAAGTTTTGCTAGTCCTCCTCTGGGAAGCACTTACAGAGGGACTTTTTGAGAAGTAGGATGTGAGCATCTTACTTGTGATGGCAATGGGCATATGTCTGAGAAAAGACAGTAACATATTTCAGGCTGTCATGCCACTGGAGACATGAAAAAGTGAAACTTCAGCACTTTTAGTACTAAAAATTTAGGATTATTTAAACACTGTGTAAATTGAAGCTCCTGAATATCAGCTTGTAGTGTCAAGTCTTTTTGGGCAATAAAGAGATGGAACTTGACCTGAATGGCAGAAATGCTTCCCCTTCCTACTCCCAGGGCTGGGGCTGCTTGCCAGCCTCACGCCAACTCTGTTACAGCACCTTAGCACCTTGCAAGCATGAGTAACCAAGCTGTCACATCTCCTGGCAAGGAGTTCTCATGGGAAGCCGTAAGACTTGCTGAGGTGACTGTGCTGGAACAGCCCTAGTTTGGCCATGTGCTAGAGCTCATAGACATTTTAAAAAGTTACAAAATAATATAGTAGAATACTTTATACATGTGATTATATACCAACTGATTCTCACTTAGAATGAGATGTGGAGTCCAGTAACTTGTCCGATTCATAGATTTGTCTAAAAATGTCTCCTGACTTCATCTAAAGACATGAAGAACTATATCATAATTTCAGGTGAGGATAATGGAACTAAGAATAATAAGAATAAAAAAATCAGACTCCTGAACAATTAGAATAATTAACCATAGGAAAACTATTTTACTGAAGGTGTCATCAATGTGATATGAAGAGTCAACAGTCACTGTTCTGTTCCTCCTTATTTTAATCTCGTTTATGTGAGAGATGCATTTTTTCTAGCTATAGTATTTTCAAGATCCATCATAAGGTACAAACTCTAGCTTTATAGTATTAATTTATGCTTTGAAAACAAGTGCTACAGGGATAATTTTAAATCGGAGTACCTTCTTCCTAGCTCACCTGAAAGGACTTACTACCTTGTTCAGTAGGAAGTTTTACAGGGAATTGTATCATACTAATTTCCTTGGAAGATGAGAATTTGATCTGGGTCCTTGCAGTTATCTCACAGAGCTTTTGCACTGCTAATATTAGTGTTTCCAAAATATGGAGGTAGTCATAATAAGAGAGAAAAGATTTCACTGATATATCTTATTCCCCTTGTGCTACAGATTTAATCTATATCATTGTAATAAACATTCTAACTAACAGATCATAGTTACAGTAATATGAAACTTTGATATGGGCAAGTTCTTAACTGGAGTTGTTAGCAGATAGCATTGAAAAAAACTAACAAAACATTTCCTACAAACTGTAGTGTGTACTTCCATTTTTGGCTGTACATAAACGAAAGCTTTAAAACCCACTAGACCTGCAGGGGAAAAGAAAGAGCCAAAAGCAAGACATTTAACATCTTGTAGTTTGAGACTGTGGAAGGAAAAGCAAATAAAATTGCTTATAACACTAGTGCATGTGAAGTCTGCAAGTAGAGGCAGAGCTCCAGTAAGCTATTTTGCAAACACTAGCTTAGTGGTAAGTTTACCCCATGAAGGGTAATTCATAAAGAATGTGTTTTTTCATTTATTAGAGAAAACATAGCACATTTTTAAAGAACAGTATTAAAAACCAATCCAAAGTCACTTGTGATTCAAAAGATAATTTCAGTCTCCCGTGTGTCTCAGCTGAATTGGTACCTTGTTATCTTCCTTCGTTGTTTACGTGTGTAACATTTATCCATTGCACTATTTTTGGATTTACTTTCCTGCTTGCTTTGTCAGGCACTGTAACCTTGAATCAGTAGCTTTGAAAGGAGTGTAGGGGGTTATGGAAAGTGGTCAGCTGCACATGAACTCCCTGTGCAGCTCACAGGCAGTAGGACTGATGCAGTACATCAGTGAATTAATGGGATTACAAGCTTGCATTGGGAGGCTTTGCTATCTCCAGTTTGGCAAAGTGCGGCTTTGCTGGAAAACTCTATTTTTTTTTGATGTCTACAGATACAAGGTGATAGTTTCTGGGGGGAAAAAGGGGTCAAAGAGAGTCTGCGACAACTATAAAAGGATTGGAAACAGTCCCTAACAAAAAAAAAAGTTACTGAGTGAGCTGGACTGGGCTCTAAGCACACACCTGGTACCACAGATTTGGTAGCTGAGGGCTGCTTGGTCCAAGAGAAAAATAGGGCAGTGGCTGGAAAACAGAGGCTTGGTACATTCAGCCTCAAACTGTGAAGCAGGTTCTTTTAGTGTGCTTTTAAATAGTTACTTAGATAACATTAAAAACCATGCTAGATCTTCTCTTATAGCCAATTACTAAATCAAGATAGGTTAATTTGTCTAAATTACATGTGTACATGGTTCAAATGATAAGTAATGAGGAGAATTTATATGCTCTGTATTAAGGAAATAGAGATTATGTCAGAAGTTCAGTCTAAGATTATGATCTATTTCTTTAAATCCCTTTTTCCCAGTAGTGTTGAGAACAGCACCTCTTTTTTAGCCTATGGGCAGTGCCCAACTAGACCAGAAGAAGGGTTTGTGGGAGATGTGGTGGTCAGAGGCCGTCTTGGGTATAGTGACCATGAAACGATAAACTTTTTGATTCTTGGTGAAGTGAGGAAGGAGCTCAACAAAACCACTGCCTTGGATTTCTGGAGGGCAGACTTTGGCCTGTTCAGGACACTGGTTCAGAGAGCCCCTTGGGAAACAGCCCATAAAAACATAGAGGTGAAGGACAGCTGGACATATTTAAGAAAGAAATCTTAGAGGTGCAGGAGCAGGCCATCCCTATGTGCCTACAGACGAGCCAGTGGGAAAGAAGACCAGCCTGTCTGGACAAGGAGCTTTTGCTGAAACTCAGAAGAAAAGAGAGTTTATGACCTTTGGAAGAAGGGGCAGAACTCAGGAAGAGCACAAGGATTACATTAGGTCATGCAGAGAGAAAATTAGAGAAGTGAAAGTGCAACTAGAACTCAATCTGACCATCACTGTGAAAGGTAATAAAAAGTGTTTTTATAAATACATTAACAACAAAAGAAGGGCCAAGGAAAATCTCCATCCTTTATTGAATGTAGGGGGATCATTATCAAGGATGATGAAAAGGCTGAGGTACTTAATCCCTTCTTTACCTCAGTCTGTAACACAGAGACCAGTTATCCTCATGGCAACCAGGCCCCTGAGCTGGTAGACAGGGAGAGGGAGTAGAATCCAAGTCTATGGGTCTAGATGGGATTCATCCTAGGATTATGAGGGAGCTGGCAGAAGATGTCACTAAGTTGGAAGGGAGTGTTGATCTGCTTCAAGGTAGGAGGGCTCTGAAGTGGGATATGGACAGGCTGGATCAATGCGCTGAGGCCAGTGGTATGAGTTTCATTAAGGTAAAGTGGTGGGTCCTGCACTTGGGTCACAACAACCCCATGCAGCACTGCAGGCTGGGGGAAGAGTGGCTGGAAAGCTGCCTGGTGGAAGAGGATCTGGGGCAGCTGATCAACAGGAAGCTGAACATGAGCCAGAAGTGTGCTCAGGTGGCCGAGAAGGCCAATGGCATCCTGGCTTGTATAGTGTGGCCAACAGGTCTAGGAAAGCTGTCATCACCCCGTACTCAGTACTGGTGAGGCTACACCTCAAGTACTGTGTCCAGTTCTTGGTCCCTCACTACAAGAAAGACATTGAGGTGCTGGAGCAAGTCCAGAGAAGGATAACAGAGCTGGTAAAGGGTCTAGAGAGTAAGTGATATGAGGAGCGGCTGAGGAAGCTGGCATTGCTTCTCCTGGAGAAAAAGAGGTTCAAGGGGGACCTTATTGTTCTCTACAACTACCTGAAAGGAGGTTGTAGCGAGGTGGGGGTCAGCCTTCCCTCCCATGCAACAAGTGACAGGGCAAGAGGAAATGGCCTCAGGCTGTGCCAGGAGAGGTTCAAGTTGGACATCAGGAAGAATTTCTTCGCAGAAAGGGTGGTTAAGCATTGGAACAGGCTGCCCAGGGAGGTGGTAGAGTCACCATCCCTGCAAGTGTTCATGAAACAACTGGATGTGGCACTTAGTGCTATGATCTAGCTGAAAGGTGGTGTTCAGTTACAGATTGGAGTAGATGATCTTGGAGGTCTTTTCCAACCTTATTGCTTTTGTGATTGTCAAAACATGTTCACTAGCAGTTGAAGAAAAACATAAAGCAGTCAGCTTTTTAGATAAGAGATTTTTGCAAAGCTGTGATGACAGCTACATGAATCAACCTACTGACAGCCTTTCTTGTCTTTCAGGCTTGCGCTCTCTTGGGATGACTATCGCTCAGTGCTATGAGGAGGTTGGCCTTCTGCTGCTTTTCCTCTCTGTAGGAATCTCTATATTTTCCACTGTGGAGTACTTTGTTGAGCAAGGTGTGCCAGGCACCACTTTCACAAGCGTACCTGGTGCTTGGTGGTGGGCAACAACTTCCATGACAACAGTTGGTTATGGTGACATTAGACCAGACACTACCATTGGTAAGGTAGTAGCCTTTATGTGTATTCTATCAGGAATACTGGTTTTGGCTTTGCCAATAGCTATAATAAATGACCGTTTTTCTGCCTGTTATTTTACACTGAAGATAAAAGAAGCTGCTCTTCGGCAGCGCGAGGCTTTAAAGAAACTCATGAAGAACTCATCCAGCGATTCAAATATCAATGTCAATTTGCGAGACGTATATGCACGCAGTGTCATGGACATGTTGCGGTTAAAAAGCAGAGAGAGAGCAAGTACAAGGAGCAGTGGTGCAGATGATTTTTGGTTTTGAAGTTATTTAACCTTGTATAGCACATAGACCAATTCAAAAATGTAGTATTAAGTGTCTCCTTTTTTATTATTCACCACATAGTGTATTTGCTTTTCCAGGTGGAGTTTTACTTACTTGGATGTACTGAAATAACAATTATATACAAAAGGTAGAATTCATAACATGAAATCTCTCGATGAGCTCTAAAACCTGCTCTCAGAACTGGATTGTGGTGGGTGAATTGGGAAATAATAGATCCATGAAAGTAAAACAATGATGCAATGATTTGTCCATTCTTATATCCCTGCTAATGTATAGTAATAAAGTCTTAATGAAAATTGCCACAGTGTTTTGAATTTTAAACATCTAGGTTTTGTAATTGCACTGGTAGAACAAAAGTCAAAGTCGTTCAGGAAGACTGAAAGGGGAAGTCCAAGAAAGTGAAATGTTGAATAAATTTAGGATGACATTCCTATAAGAAGCTTAATTTTGATCCCTTTTCTTACACCGATCTTCTACTCCATTTGCATGAAAAAAAGGTTATTAGACCAGAGCAGTGTGGCAGGGAGTTAGGGGATTGGAGTGCATGGGTTTGAAATTTTCTCATTTGAAGAGAAGCAAGTGGCTACCAGATACGTAAGGGGTATCAGGAGACAGGTGAAAATATTAAGCAGATGCAAGATCTGTAGCAAAGTACAAAATAGTCATGAAATAAGTACCATACTATAGAGCATCATCTATATTTGCTTCAGAAGTTGCAGGAGCTAATACAGCCTTTGCAATATACAAGTAATTTACAAACTTAATTTGAACTATACCTTCTTTATGTGTTTTGATTTCCATGACTTATTTGTGTAGCTAAACAGTTTTTGTGCTCAAGTAAAGTTACCATTGGATAGCAGAAGAAACAGAAATTGTAAAAAATAAAAAGCTACTCATTTCTCTGTCTCCCATTAAAATCAGTAGGTATTCCAAGTGGGTCCGATTTTTTAAAAGTTAATTATCTTCACTGACCCGTTATTAGAAAAATACTTCAAAAAAATCTTTTGTTCCAAAGGAAAAATGAGTACTTGTTGGACTGAATGCTTACTCTAATGCAGTACGCAAAGTAAAAAAGTTATACAACCAAAGGTATTTTCAGTCCAGTTTCCCACCATTTACCTCTACTGTGGCCCAATACCATTCTTAGCAAACAAAGGTTTTCTTTAATATAATTTCACTGTCATAGACTATGACACTGCCATAGAATGCATATAACTCAACTAGTAGGTTAAATAAATAAAGTCACAGACCTCTCCCATGTCCCATTTCTTTGGGCAATATAAATAATAAAACCAGATATCTATTAACCGTGGATTATTTAATTTTATGTATTTATGTACACAGAAGGCTTAAACTGCCTTCAAGAATGTATGAATGGGTGAAATAGCCTGCTTTTAATAAACATTGAATAATACTTGTTTTGAAACAACAGTGTGTTTTTCTGTCATTCCTTATAAATTGTGGTGTAAATATAATACAGCAAGAAAGATGTTGAAGGGCACCTTGATGCAAACTTTTGGCATGAAACTTTTTCTGATTTATCAGCTGGCATCAGTCAGCATTTGGATTTAGGACCAATGCAGCACATACAGCTGTCACCAGGGTCAGAAGGAAAACACTGGACACCAAAAGAGGGTGTCTTGCTCCACCAGAAATTGCCTAAGTGTGAAAATTTGTAGATCATGGTTAAACAGAGAGCAAACTGTGTTATCACACTGTTCCCCTCTCTCCAAATATTCTGAATCCATCGTAAAACTGCCAGTGATGTCCAGGAGACAAAATTAATTCTGCAGGGGAAGGTCTGATGCAGCCCACTCTAGGTTATTATTTCATAGCTCCTTGGAGCAGGAAGTCTCTCAGGCTGCACAAATTGTACAGGCTGTTTCTCATTCAAAAGTCATTCTAATTATAGAGAATTAGGAAGAAGCTTTCATTGTGGGATGGCTGTTTTGTAATGTCTTTTGTGCTCTCTTGTACAGCATCTGATCTGTGTTTGAGAAAGGAAATGCAGTTAGATAGCTGATTTATTCTCTTCAGGGAAAGGCTGCTTTATTGCATCCTGTGCTTTTTATGAAGGACTCAAAAGAATGAGAGAAATGTTCTGGGGTGTATTAGTTGATTCACTCCTTTTACCAGCTCTGGAGATAAAGTTTCCTAGAAATGCCCATGAAGAAACGTGGCTCAGACTTTATCCAGTAGCTGCTTTGGCTTCTATTTTCAGACCTCTTGATTTAAAATTCAGTCTCCTAAGCAGTGTTTGTCAATCATGTTGTTTATACAGCAAGGTTATCTATCACATTATGGGCTGAGACTAGCAAATCATTTTACGGAGGAAGGCCAGTTCTGCTTTCAGCTCTTACAGACGGAAGGACCAGAGCATTCGTACTGAGAAACACACAGTACAGGACATCACAACACTAAAACATGAAGCTGCACCATGTACTTGATACCACAGATTTGGGAAATGGCTCAGACACCACTAAGGCACCAAATAAAGAATGTTACTGAACTATCTTTAGAATATCACACTGAAGATAAGAAGCTACCTCTTGTCCTCTCATCTGTTCTGCCATTTCCATCCCAGACTTGGCAGAAAGGATCAGTAACATTGGCTAAAAATTCAGCATTTTAACTCAAAACACCAAGTATTTTCACAAGCTGACATCAAGAGTGTAGCTGCAGCACATACAAAGAAAGCCTGCATTAACCTCGCTTCCCTAGTACAGGAAGCAGTAGTAGTGAAAATCACAGAATCGTAGAATCACAAAACAGTTTGAGTTGGAAGAGACCTTAAAGATCATGTAGCTCCAACCACCTTGCCATAGGCAGAGACATCTTCCACTTAAGTAGGTTGCTCCAAGCCCCATCCAACCTGGCCTTGACACTTCCAGGGAGAGGACATCCACAACTTCTCCAGGTGTGTGCGTTGACACAAGCAGGCAGCTGGGACAACCACAGACTCGCAGCTAGAGTGCAAAGAGTAAATTTATTCCTGTTATGTTGCTAACCAGGGGATCCTGGAAGCAACACCTGGGCAAAGGCACACAGGCAGAGATGCAGGCACCGTTAAACCTGGTCCATGCTAGATGATCACTGGCCTGCTGTTCACACAGGCTTATCAAGTGATTCCCAGCTGCAAGGTCCCTTGATCGAATTACAGTCCCCCTTGCCATTTTAACCCATACCTTCCAACACTGGGCAACCTCACCACCATCATAGTAAAGAATTTCTTCCTAAAATCTAATCTAAACCAACCCTCTTTCAATTTAAAGCCATTCCCTCTTCCTGTCACTACATTCTCATGTAAAAAGTTCCTCTCCAGCCTTCTTGTAGTGGCATAGACTACAATGTGGACAAACAGTCTGAAAAATCTTGCATACTTGTTTATAGATGCTTAAGGACAGAATTTCATTTGGGCCAGTGTGGTTCAAATCCACTAGAACTTTTCAAACATCACTAAAATTTTTCTTTGTCATTTTTACTTTGAAGAAAGCCAGCAACCTCTGGGTCTCATCAGGCAGAGCACTGCCAGGAGGTCAAGGGAGGTGGTCCTGCCCCTCTGCTCAGCCTGATGACACTGATCTGGGTGATATGTCCAGTACTGAGCTCCCCATCACAAGAAAACAGGGACAGGCTACTGGAGGTAGTCCAGCAAAATATTGGAGGACCAGGTTGCAAAAATCAGCATGTCAGGGAACCCCCACGTCCAGGAGAGTTGGGTGTGCTGGTAGCTTCTGGGGCTGTTTTAGAAAAGTATTTAGAAATTCATGTTTGTTAATATTTTACATGTGTAAAATATTAGCAAAAATGTTATTTAGCTATTGTATTGTACTGATATTGATCCTGAATGCATACTTCACTAATCACTTTAATTATGTGTTGTTAGTAAGTTAATAAAGCACTTCAATCTTGATTTGATATAAACTGTGTAAGCTGAGTAATTTTTCCTCCAGACAGGAATTTTCCTGGTCAACTCTGAGCTTGTGGGATTGCCACATGGCAAATACGTTTGAGCACAAAAGGGAGCAAAATGGAAAGGAGAAAGTTAAGAGGTCTTTTATAAAATAATTTATTTTTGTTTTCCAACATAGCAAAGTATTCTCATCTTGTTATAATTATTTTGATAATGAATGATATATTTTTCTCATTTGCTACAGTACTGTCCTCTCAAAACTCCATTGAAGTATCCATGCACAAACACAACTCTACCAGAACATGCTCTGTTGAGATGCTCACCATCTAAACCGCACTAGAGCAGCCGCTGCTGATGTCTGCAGTACACAGTTGCCTGTGCTCTCACCACACAGCCTCACTGCAGAAAGGGTAGAGCAGTGCAGGCTGTGGTCATACCTCTGACTGCAGACAGGGGCCTTCAGGACTCTGGGCTCTTGTAAGATCACCGAAGAGTAAGGCTGGAGTTAATTATGTCTCTAGGACTGAAATGCATTTTTCAATTACAACCTCTTGTCAATCGGGGGGGTTTTCTGAGAGTTTTAATGAATCCTGCAATTATAATGGCTTTTCCTTTTATTTAAACACAAATACTAAAAACCACATACATCTCCAGACAACAGCAGAGCTGCCACACACTCACTGCTCATAACAGTTTGATGAGACATTTAAGTTTGGTGCAAATAGTTTGACCTGATAAGAAGTCAGTAACTGAAGTCATCCCTTAATAAAATGGATTTTAATTAAAGACTAAGCTGAAGAATTAAGTTATAACTAACTTTGTTGCTGTTTGTTATATATGAAATAGAATATTTTCTGACAAAACTGTGACCCTGATGTATAGGGCTGGTGTTTCTGCTTTGCAGGCATCGGGAACCCCTTTAGCTGGGGTGGGGATAAGGAAGAAATCCCATCTATGTCATAAAAGCATTCCCAGTCTTTCTAATACCCCCAGGAAGCTTCCAGTGAGATGAATTTACAGCATATCAAAGAACCCAGAACAGCCTGAAGTTAGGTTGGGTCTTATAAGAAGTCATAAAAACAAGCACAGTGAATTGACTTGTCCTAAACACATTTTTTTCAAGACAGCCAAAAAAACCAGCAATTGGCTTGAAAATAGTTAAAAGATAACTAATGATTTCACTCTTTACAGCTGGCTCTGTGTTACAGATTTCTGAATTGTAACTCTCAGCCCAATGTATGAAATGTGTTATGAAATCTGAACATATTGAATTATGGAAAAATATTCCGAGGTGAATATGTCTTTGCTTAAGAACTTCAGTGAAGCAACATTCATAAACTCATAGCTCTTTTGTCCTGGACTAGCAACATCTCTACAGCCTTTAGAAGATGATGTTAGGAAGTGCCAGAGTTACACGCTCCATGGGTTCACTCCATATCTTTTGCGATGTGTTAGATGCTGCAGTGATAAAAGCTATTACTACTGCAGCCCTGAACAGACAGATTAAGCCATTATTAATTCTGAATATATGAGAAGAAAAATAATGAAGGTAGAACAGGAAAGAGAAAATTAATTTAAATTTAAATTAATTTTAATTTAAAATAAGAAGTTGACATTCTTCAGCTGAGATTTACCAGTGTCTTTTTGTGACTGACCCTGTGTGTGTTAGTCCTCATATCTTCTCATAAGAAATGGAGAACACATGGTCCAGTGCAGAGGAAGAAATTCTTTTCATCTCATTAACTGACATTCATCATAGATCCATACCACAAATTAGATCACATACTAGTAATTCATACTTCATTCTACCATTCAGCCTTGTATATAAGACACACCTCTGCCCTGAATCATGTGTAAGTACATGCCTCATATTTGCATTGCTCTTCTGTAGATCAGCATCAAGAAATAAACACAAAGTTAAAGGAATAAGATTGGATTTAATCAATTTACCGTTGTTGCTATTTGTTATTTCTGCTCTCAGTTTTCATTTAATCCTCCCATCTTTTCTTCCTGGGTGGAATTGCCAAAAAAAACAGATGGAAGAATTGCCAATCACAGTCTTTCACTGTTAAAATGTAGACAAACCTAGCCCACAAACCTGTGTTCTGTTTTCCTATATTAGAAACAAAATCCAAGTCAAAAGGAATGACTGTGGTGTTTCTTCCCCAGACAAAAAGATGGCATTGATTAGGAACAAACAGGACCAGTTTTCCAAATTATTGGAAGCTGTATGCTTACAGTTGGCCAAAACTGACCTGTCATATAACACAGCTATCTATATCACTAGGAAACTAGACCTGAGTAACAAATAAAGAAGGAATACATTCTGAGAAAATATCTGTCCCCTGAGTTTAGACAGTTCATAGATTTTTGTACCACAAACGCACCCAAGAGACACAATCCCATTGTGCAAATGTTACACTAAGTCAAAACACAGCTCTTTCTTAAAGACCCTTCCATCCAAATGTGTAGCACAAAACCAAACCCTGTATTCAAACTGAGAGTGTAAAGGAGCAGAGCTTGTCCAAAAAGCCTTTATAGGGATTTATTGTATGAATAATGGGACATGTGCCCCATGGCAAGTCTACTGATGTAATGGAATTACACCAGCATGAATTTGGCCAACTTCCCAGCCAACACCCTCTTATAAGAGGCTTTGTTGTATGAAGACTGGATGTGTGGTTGGACAACAAAAGAGACCAAAACCAACATCCAAATTATGGCCTGTGTTATGCAGACTCCCTCCTTCCATATGGAGATTAATCCAGTTTGCTTGTGCCAAGCATCACTATGGAATTACTGGCAGGCTGAGCTAACAAAATGCCACTGGCCAGCACTACAACACTGCATTATGTTGCAGATGCTCTCATCAGCTGTCCAGCAGATGTGACAATACACAAGCCAAAAAAGAAAAGAAAAAGAAAAAAAAAGGTAAAGGCAAAGGAGAAGCTCTTGTGCTCACCTATCAGCAGGATTTCAGTCTAGTTCAGAGCTAGTGCATTTCATTATCAATTATTTAATGTACTTAAGAGTTCAACACTAGAGTAAGCAAAATATTCAATGCAAAATTGATGGGTGTAATTTATTCAGTAACTTTCTGTATCAAGAACGTCACTTTCCAATGACACTTCAGTAACCATTGCTTACATTCCCTATCACATACATCATCACAAACTTCAGGCCTGTCTCCAGTTGGTGGGTAGAGACAATTTCGCTTATTCATGGTAGGCTTCCATTCATATTATCCTTTCAGTTTCTGAAGATCAAGTGTGCTTTTCTTGCCTGTGTTTTCACATCTCAGACCAGAGCTACATTTGCCAGGGAGACATGTTCCTTCAGAGGATTCATGCCAGAATAATGTAGTCTGTGATGCAGGCACTAGTAATATGAGTTATTAAGCAGGAGAAGAGGATACAGGTGCAATATTAGGAGAGAAAGTCACGAGTGCCTGTTTCAGAAGCAGAAGATGCTATATGGAATGCAGTAAGCCACAGCTTTTGTACATGGCATCCTGCAACCCAAGTCCAGCCCATGAGATAAAACCAAGTGGTCATTAAGTAAGCCCAGTCAAACGCAACCCCACAAGTCATATACGCAGAGAAAGAGCTGCTCTGCACATCCTCAACTCCCTCTCTAGCTTGCCTATTCTTCATTTTTCCCAGCCAGCCCTCCAAAACTGTGGAACAGTCCCCATTAGGTTACCTGCACCTGGGACGATGTATTCAATGCCACTGAACTAGCCCAGAGAGCAAATATTCTTGAATCTAATTCTTGAATCTAATGTGTTAAGTGATAAAGCATTATTTGCACATTCAATTCTAGAATTGCAATGTATTTTTTCTATTTTCCAGATGGTTTCATTCCCTCACCTAACCTTCCCCTGAAGAGGTGTCCAATTAGCAAGGTAAAAAATAATCTGTTGATTAAAGGGAAGATTTTAGCAAAGTCATTTAGGAATCTCAGTAAGGCAAGCAAGATGAAAATACATTATAGTTGTCTATAATTAAATATATAATTTTTTAAAATAATAATTATAAAAAAATAATTAAAGGAGAAAATAAAATCTTATGAAGACTCAAGGGTAGTTTAAGCCTGGGCTAAGACGAAAGTCAGAAACTATAGAAGAGATAAGTCCCGAATAGGAAATCCAGGTTCAGGGACTAAATGTTTCCAACTATGCAGCATATGGCAACTCCCAAGCAAGCTACTAAGTGTTTTGAATTTCACTTCATCATGTACTCTGGGCAAGGATTAGAAATTTACTCGTGTCAGAGTCTGGTTTACCAGGTTAGGTGTGTAAACTCAAACACTTAAAAATTTTGATAGACTGGACAAGATCTGGTTTTGAGTGAGGGAAGTAGCACTGTAGCTGGGTGTATGCTTACCTTCCAGAAGCTGAATAGTTATTAATCCTTTACACTTTAAAAAAAATCTTTTATTTCCTTTCTGGAATAAGAAGATCTAAAACATGTGTTTAAAATGCAAAACATCTGAACACACATGCCAGGTTCACCTCCTCCATTCCCGCTCCAGCGCACATAAAACAGGCTCTTTTCCAGGGAAAGGCTCCTGAAAAACATTTTAGAAAGAATATGTTAAGTTTGGTTTTGCACGTTGGGACAAATTTCACACCAGGGCAAAAGCTAGGTGGTAAGTTTGCTTCAAATATCTGAGAAGTGTTGGTATCTGCCACACAGTCGCAGCATTATGATAAGGGGATGAGAGAAAAAGAAAACAAATAGTCATGTTACTGAATCAGCTGGTTGTTTCTGACATGAGTTTAGCACAGTGCAATCCAGACAGAAAAGACAAGGAAACCACAAAGGAGTGGCAATTATTCCTCAGCTCCAGAAACCAACTTAAGGGTAGTAATTGTAGCACATGAAATGCATCCCCCATACTTATTTGAGCTATATAAAAAATGACAGGCATATTCCTGTCCTTCCAAGGAGGAGGCATGGCCAGCACTGGTGCTCAGAATGTCTTTGGAGGAGCAGCACTTAACTGCTGCAAGTGGCCTCAATCCAAGGGTTACACTGGTTAGCAGGATGCCTAGCAGGAAGATTTATATCCCTCCTAGAAGCTGCAGAGAGGTTTGAGAGCTGACACCCAGAGCTGAGACAGTGAGACAGTGACAGGATGCTGCTGGATCTCAGTTTCTGATTCAACAAGTGTGTTGACACTTCTTGATATTTTTGGAGTCACAACAAATCATGGCTTAAGAAGAGGGCTCCAGGTTTGCAGCTTGTAGAAGGCCCTCTCATACAGCATCTCTGGGGCCTGTAGCAGAGACAACTCTCCAGCTTCTGTCTGTGCAACTGTGAGTAGGAAGCAGACATGCCAGTGACTATCTGATTGAGCTGACTCCCTTCCCTTCCCTTCCCTTCCCTTCCCTTCCCTTCCCTTCCCTTCCCTT